>NC_090744.1:116720-149220 GCF_036898095.1 Palaemon carinicauda
TGGACAGACTTGGAGCTGATAATATCACGGAGTTTTGGAGATGTGAAAGGAAGAGATTATGTGAGGAGAGAATTCACGTCAAGAATGGTGAAATTGTAAAACGATAAATGAACATTCGCATACTGCTGACCCCGCTCAAGTGGTAAAAGGAAAAGTAACATCGAAAATAAAGGTGCAGGCTTCAGAAACAATGGAACAAACATCTGCAGACTGCAAAACAAACTAGGGATACAACACCCAACTAAATGGAAGTTTATTGATAATTTGAAAAGGCTGCAACGAGGAAGAGATCTTTACTACGAACAGTTGATTGATGGTCAAACGCCATCTGTGAAATTGAAAAAGTTTCGAGAAGCAGATGTGCCTATAAAATCAGTAGTTATGCAGTTTGAGCGCAGAAATATTTTGGAATATATGAGAGGAATTGCATATAACTTTTCCTGGACACATACAATTATATCTCTGCAAAAATTACTTTATGCATTATCTTTATTTCAATAATTCAACTATTGGATAAAATTCCCTATCTATGCATTTTTCTTCAATTCCACAAAACCTTTTTGCAATAATTTAATTACTAAATATAAATGTGAATACATAGATCCATCATTCCATATTTTGAATAAAATTTAAAAGATTTGATATATGCTAGTGGCAAGGTAGCTGGTAGCAGTTGGCCTCTGCGGCCAGTAAGGCGGGCAGCAGTCAGATGGTTTGCGGCCAGTAGTCCCATTCCCCTTCCACTCCACTAACTGCAGCAACAACAAATCCCAGGTACTCAAACTTATCTACATCCTCAAGTATCTCTCCACTCAACGTGACATTCACCATAGCAACACCCACCCTTCTCGTACATCTCATAACCTTACTCTGTCACTTATCGACCAAGCTTTTCCTTTTCCTTTTCTTTTGAGTCTGCAATCAATACCGTATCATCCGCAAACAACAAATGATCGACCTCCCACTTATGATCGCTATCATCTATCAGTATCAATCTCTGACCAAGCACTCAAGCATTCACCTCTCTCAAAACACCAGCAACTAACAAATTGAACAACCATAGTGACATCACACATCCCTGTCTTAGTCCCACTGTCACTGGAAACCACTCACTCACTTCATTGCTTATTGTAACACACGCATTTGTGCCAATGTATAAACTCTTCACTGCTTGCAATAACCTTTCACCAATTCCACACACACACACACACACACATATACATACATATATATATATATATATATATATATATATATATATATATATATATATATATATATATATATATATATATATATATATATATATATATATATGAGTCAATAATCAGAAAAATTTAACAAGAAAATAATTTATTAAAAATGAGAATAAAACTTTAAGAAAAATATGATGAAAAGGCATATAGCTTTGTAGTTATTATTATTATTATTATTATTATTATTATTATTATTATTATTATTATTATTATTATTATTATTATTAAAAGAAGGAGATCAACATGTGCAATGAGTCAAACTCTACTCATACAGAGCTGGCTAGACAGCTTTGTAGTGAACTTTACAGAACTTTGAAGCAACACAATCCAGAAACTTTTAACATATTAAATGATCTAAAAGATTTTGAAATCACTCACTAGTTCCCACATATGCCAAATCACACAATTAAATTTACTATATTTTCAGTTCGTCTTTTTACTTAGAAGATATTAGCTCTGGTCACTTCCCAGTGTATGAAAAACAAGTTTAACTTTTGAAAGCGGTTGACATTTTGGTGGTAATCCCCTGGCGTAACATAGACCTAATTCGAAATATAATAAACATGCGCTTACACAATCATCATCATCAGCCATTACTAGTCCAGTGCAGAACAAAAGCCTCAGACATGTCATTCCACTTCCATCTGTTTATGGTCGTTCTGTATCAGTTTACGCTTACAAACATCTTTAGTTCGTTAATCCATCGTCTTCTCTTCCTTCTCCTGCTTCTTTTGTAATCTCTAGGGACCCATTTTGTCTCATTCTCATTATATGCCCTGCCAATGTCAATAACGTTTTCTTACTGTACCAACCGTGTGTCACACGATCGTACATAATTCATTTTGTATATATTATGCTTGTATCTTCGCTCTTCCCTCGCACTAAAAAGAACCAGAATAAACATGTCTGCGTTTCTTCTATGTAACATTGTCTGTTTTTCAAACATGAAATTTCCTGTTGCCTTGAGGTTTTGTATATAAAGGAGAGTATTCTATAATAAATTAACTCAGTTGCTTTCATATTGCCTTTGAGTTCACAACCTTCTCTCTGCCCGTCACATTTGTGACCCCGGAAGTCAACTCGCTCCCACTGCCTTCCACCCCCACCCCCCTCGCCCCTCCATCATTGGTACTATGGCGGACTCTTCAGAAGTTGGCCCTGCGGCTGCCCCATTGAAACTTTCATCGTTCGCCAGCGGAGAGGCGTTTGTTTGGTTTCAGCGCACAGAAGTCCAGTTTTGCATCAAGGGCGTGACTCGCTCAACCACCAAAGCAGATTATGTTCTCGCGGCGATACCCGAGGACACCTTCCCGGAAATATCCGACTAGCTTTGTGAACAAGGAGACACCCCAATAGTGTATGATGCCCTCAAAACATACCTTCTGCTGCAGTACTCACCGTCGCCAGCCGCCCATACATCAAAGCTTTTTCAGCTCTCGCAAATACCGTTGGGGGACCAAAGGGCTTCGCTTGCCCTCAGGGAAATGACCAGTATCGCTCGCCTTCAACCTGCCGCAGACGGCTCTCCTCGTGAGGTGAACCTACTTCATGCCCTTTGGATACGCCGTTTACCCGGACCTACTGTATACGCGCTGCCATACCCTATGTCGATAGTTTACCCATAAAGGACTTGATGAGCAAAGCCGACGCCCTTATGGACAGCCACTTCAAGACCTCCATCAACGCCTCCACCCCTGACGAAGAGGATGCCTATCCAACGTCAACCGAAGCTGACATGAATGCCATAGGACATACACACCTACCCCGTGACGTGCCGAAGAAGCGACAAAGCCGCCCACCACCCACCAATCGCTCACGCCCCAACAAACGACTTCTAAAACCACTTACTACCTCCCATCTGCCGCAGTTTTGCTACTACCACTTCAGATTCGGGGCAAGAAATGTGCCGAGGATTGTCAGTGGCCAAAAAACATGTAAGTAGGCCATCGCTCGTGGTGGTGGCCTCCCGTGTTTCTAATCTTTTCTTTTTACATGATGCAGGAACGGGCGTGCGATTTTTGGTAGACACGGGTGCTTGTCATTCTCTTTTGCCAAGGAAACTCTTCAAGACACGACGTAGTCTGTCTGCATCTGCCGACGTCCGCTTGGTAGCTGCCAACAGATCTGCGATACCCACCTATGGTTACGTGAACCTCACATTATCGTTCGGAAACGGTAAATTTAATTGGAAGTTTCTCGTTGCTGACGTCACATTGCCAATCTTCGGTGCGGATTTCCTCTCTCATTTCCACCTTCTGGTCGATGTCGCCCACCGACGATTAGTCAACGCAGACTTGTACTTGTCAGCCGGACCCCTCTAACCTCGCTCTCCACATTAGCGCACCCACGGATGCTTACACCCACCTCCTCACGTCGTACCCGGAAGTTTTCCGTCCAGAACTTCGCCAAACGCCCACGGTTCCTGCCAAGCACGGTATTTATCATCATATCAAGACGACGGGACCCCCAGGGTTCGCAAAATTCAGACATCTGGCACTGAAACGATTGGCAGCCGCCAACTAGACGTTTGCCGAAATGGAGGAAATGGGCCTTTGCCAAAAGGCCTCCAGCCCCTGGTCGTCACCCTTACACATCGTTCTGAAGAAAGACGGCTCCCTCCGTCCATGCGGGGATTACAGGCACCTGAACATGCAAACAGAACCGGATCACTACCCCCTCCCAAACATTGCCGACGTACGTGACCTCCTACCTGCTCAAAGCGAAGGTTTTCTCTACGCTCGACCTCCTGAAGGAGGGGTATTATCAGGTGCCTATGAACCCAGAAGACATCCCCAAGACTGCCATCTCCACTCCGTTTGGTATATACACCTTCAATTACTCCTGTTTTGGCCTTCGTAATGCCGGGGCCACGTTTCAACGTCTCATGGATGGCATCTTAGGGACCTCCCTTTCTGTGTATGGTATGTGGACAAGATACTTGTGTTCTCCTCCTCAAAATAGGAACACCTCCGTCACCTGCGCATCGTGCTCGACCGCCTGCAACAAAACGGCCTTGTAGTCCGGTACGACAAGTGTACCTTTGGCGCCAACGAAGTGTCGTTCTTAGGGCACCGCATCACTTAGGTGGTCTAAGGTTTTGAGGTGTCAGGTACGATAAGGTTTATAATAAGTTAAGAAAAGGATATAGGCACTAATCTGGTTATTCTATATTTTCAGGCTAATAATTACGCTTTATCGATTTTGTTTGTTTGTTTGCGCAGGGGAGTCTTGTGGTGGTCTTCTCTGTGTCGTTCGGTGTGTGTGTATGTATTGGACACTATGGTGATAAGTGGGATATATAACACTGAAATATACAGTGGTTTTTGTGATCAACATTTATTGATAGTGAGTGATGTGTATCCCTGAAAATGAACAGCGTATTGAGTGTAGAAAAGGTTATAGCCTTTGGTCTATATATACAGAATCCGGTTGTTAGTGCAATGACTCTTTATTAAGCTTATTAACAGAATGAGTGATGTGAAATTTTTTGGTTGGGTATCTATTTATCGAATGGTGATGTTTTGGCTTTCTGGTTTTGGAAAGTTTTCCTGTGATTAGTCTTAAGTTTAAGAGATTGTTAGTATTTGTTATATATTGTAATATATTGTTATCCTTGTGAGCTGCAAACCTTGGTACTTGCCACCCTCTTTCCTTTTGTTTGTCATGTTTTTGCAGTTTGTTTAATAATTATTTTTGAGTTTTGATTTAATATTTCAATATGTGATGACCTGTATGTTTTTATTTAAATCGCATTATAAGGGAAAAAAATTAGGAATTTTTTTTTTGTTGGGTGAGGAGGTGTAACATAGTTGTTATATATTTCTGAATTATTTAAGTTTTTAGATGTATAAGATTAAGTATAGACGTATTGTTATAAGGTTAAGTATGGACTTATTCTTTTCTTTCTTTAATAGTTTGTCTTTTCACTGGTGGTTATGTTAGTGTTTATAATGGACTAACGGCTGTTTTATATTTTCAAGTGGTGTGGGTTTCGTGGCTGCGCTCCTGTGAACGGAGGTTTGAACGGGCTTGTTGGGGGAGGGTTCCTTAGTGTGTTTCTGAGCCTCTAACCTTGAAGGGCACGACATTTGCTGTTGGAACTATATCTATTCCTCACCATTGCAGAGCTACTTTGTGAAGATGTTTAGCTTTTCTGGATATCTTTTCTCTGCAGCAGAGACCATTTATCCTGCCTATTGTGTACTGCCCTTGGTTCAGTAAAAGCCAAGGGGACCTCTCTGTCCCAAGGTAATGATAATTATACCTGTTTAATTATCGTGATCACGACCTGTGATAATCAGCTGACATCATTAGTGGAGCTTGTGGAAGCCTTTCAATCAAACCAGCCATCGTCAATTTGCTAGGGATATTTAGTTTGTATTTGTTAGGATGTTCTTACTTTTCGTTGGCCTTCTCCTTTCTGGACCCTCTCTCCATTTAGTATGCATGTGTTGATGACCTTTCCCTAATTGTGTCATTGTTTTCTTTTGCAGGGAGTTGAGATTGAGTGTGTATCATTTATTATTGTATTATTGTGGTTCAGGTGTTATTTCTGTCTAAATATTATGTATTAAAGTTAAGCAGATTTTTGTGGTATTTTCTTTGTCCCCTTGAGTTGACTTTGCACTGGTATCGATGTTTGGATACTATTCCACCTTTAGTGGACTAAGTACTGTATGATGGTGATACTATTTGATACGTGTAGTGTTTTGTGTGGTGGTCAAAGCCAGCCATCACAAGTGGCGACCGTGACAGGATCTTTCGTTCCTGAGTATTCACCTGTGTTTGTGCAAAGTTAATTCTTGAGGAAATTTTTTTTTCAGGCAGTGTATTTTCACCTCCTCGGTGTTGTTTTATGTAAATTTAGTATTTTGCGTGATTAAGTGGTCATCGTGGTTGTTAACGTATTAGAACTCCTTAGAGGAGAGGGGTGGCAAGAGAGGTTGGCAGAGGTAAATAGGGAAGACTTGGAAATTGTAGCAGAACATTTTGAATTGGAATATGATATGTCCATAAGAAAGGGTGTATTGCTATTGCACATTTATGATTATGTTAAAACTGTAAAGACAGGTGGGGAACAAGAGGTGAAACCTGATGAAGTAGTGTCTATAGAAATTTTGGATAGGCAGATTGCCCTGAGACAAATGGAATTTTAAATGGAAAAGTTTAAGGCAGGGGAAAGAGAAAAGGAGAGGCAGCATGAGATTGCCATGAGAAACCCAGGATCTTTTTCCCCCGCCCATTCCCCAAATAGGTTAGTAACTCCCGCTATTAATTTATCGCAGGCTCTCAAATTTGTACCTAAATTTGAAGAGAATAATGTAGCAGAATTCTTTGTATCATTTGAGAGGATTGCTGCAAGGTTGGAGTTGCCCCTAGAGTATTGGACCACTCTTATACAAAGTAAATTGGTTGGAAGAGCTCAGAGGGTATATGTAACGCTGGAGGAGGATCAATCAGCAGATTATGAGAGTGTAAAGGCTATTGTCTTGAAGGCCTATGAGTTAGTCCCTGAAGCTTATAGGCAACGCTTCCGGAACTTAGAAAAATGTAGGGAACAAACTTTTGTTGAATTTGCCAGGGCGAAGGAACTGTATGCTAGCGATTGGTTCAAGTCCAAGGAGGTGGGAGATTTTGAGAAATTGAAGGAGTTAATGTTGGTGGAGGAGTTTAAGAGGTGTGTCCCGGATAAACTGAAGGTCCACCTCGAAGAGTTAAAACTCGAGACCATTCAGGAGGTAGCCATCACTAGGGACGAATATTGCTTGTCTCATAAGAGTGAGTTAGGGGGAGTAACGACAAATGTGAAGTTTAGTTGGGTTAAGATGGTTAGGAATAATAATGCTAATCCGAATAATAATGCAAAGGTATTTAGTAGAAATAATCATGGAAGTAATAATAATCAGGGTAATGCTAATAATAATTTTTCTCCTAGCAGAGGTAATAGGCCAAATATATATAATCCAGAGAAATTGAGGACATTGACGTGCTTCTTTTGCAATAAGAAGGGGCACGAAAGAGTATGTGTTATACGTTTAAAAGAGCGCAAGATGCTAATAGTAGGCCAGTGATGGGTGTGGAAAAGAGAGAGGGAGAAAATATCCCGACAGGGTCCGCTGACCAATGACTACCTGGTTGTTTTGACAGATATTTGTCCTTCGGTAGTGTCTCCTTCGCCAATTCGCCCGAGAAAAGACGAGTGCGTATTTTGCATGATACGGGTGTAGCACAGTCTATGATCCTACGGGAGGCATTACCTTGTAATTTTATACCAAAAAGTGGGGAATTTGTGTTATTGGCTGGTTTTCCTGATACGGTAAAATCGTATGCCATCGAAAATTTTAATTTAATCTGCCCTTCCTTTGCAGGGAATTTGAAATTGGCCATAGTAGATAAATTCCCGGTTAAGGAGGTTGATGTGGTGATAGGGAATGATGTGGCTATGAAGAATAATACTTGTCCCATATTGATAAACCTTGATAGTAAAGTAGCAGCAGTTACTCGTTCTAGTGCTAGAATTGTTGACGCTGCAGAGTCAACAATTGATTTAGATTTAAGTAGTTTAGATCGTAGTGATACCCTAGCTGTAGATCTTGGAATGTTAACGGACAAGTTAAATTGGACTACTGAAGAGCTAATCAAGGGCCAGAAAAAGGAGTTTCGGGAACTCCCTATCGAGTCAAGGGAGGTGTCTGATATGACTGGTCCCAAATTTAAGATAAATAATAATATTTTATATAGGTTGAGTAGGCCTATGGGGGTGGATAATGTTGATCATGAAATTATAAAACAGATAATGGTTCCCTTTGGTTACAGGAAGGAGTTAATGTCATTGGCGCACGAAAGTGGTTTGGCCGGCCATTTTGGAATTCATAAAACTTCCTGCAAATTGTTAGGGAATTATTATTGGCCGAAGTTGAAGGCAGATGTAAAGAAGTTTGTCAATAGTTGTGATGTGTGTCAGAGGGTCGGTAAACCCAATCAGCGCATTCCAAAATCGCCTCTATGTCCTATTCCCGTAGTTTCCGAACCTTTTAAGGAAGTCATTATTGATGTGGTTGGACCATTACCAAAGACGCATAGTGGTAATGAGTATATTTTGACAATAATGGATAGGATGTCTCGATATCCCGAGGCAATACCACTACGTACCATGAAAAGCATTAAAATTGTTAACGTACTAATTGACTTTTTACCAGGTTTGGGATGCCTAAAGTATTTCAATCAGATTGTGGATCTAATTTCATGAGTAGGCATTTCAAAGATAAAATGGCATTGTTGAATATAAAACATGTGACCTCTTCTCCATATCACCCAGAAAGTCAGGGAGTTCTGGAGAGATTTCATCAAACCCTGAAATCTATGGTAAAAAAATATTGTTTGATTAATGGTTCTGAATGGGATAAGGAATTACCTTATTTGTTGTTCGCTTTTCGTTCTGTCCCAAGTCAGTCTTTGGGTTTTTCGCCTTTCAACCTTGTGTTTGGTCATTGTGTTCTAGGGCCTCTCGATGTGGTTCGTGAGTCTTAGGAGGCAGACGTCCATGAGGTTAATTTATTGGATTATGTGTCTAATCTAGGCGATAAATTAACCAAGGCTTGGAAATTTGCGGGTGAAAATTTATTAGGTAGCCAAAAAAGAATGAAGTTCCTTTTTGATAGAAGGTCCAAGGCACGCGACTTTGCGGTAGGCGATAAAGTGTTTGTTTTGTTTCCCTTCCCAGGGAATCCATTGAAAGCTTCTTTTTCAGGTCCTTGGAAAATTTTGAAAAAAGTAAGTGAAGTTAACTATCTAGTGGAGACGCCCCAAAGAAGGAAACCTTTTCAACTGTGTCATGTAAATATGTTGAAGGCTTATATGGAACGGGAGAAAGTCATTCCCGTAGCAACCATTGGGAATACGGTAGAATCTGAGAACAATAACCATTTTTCTTTTTCAGGGGGGAGGGTATTCATGATAATTGTTTCAATGGATGTGAATGGCGGTCGGATAATAGAAAGTCTTTGGAAAATTTTTCGGGAGTAATTTCACATTTAGGTAAGGAAGAACAAAGGCCTTTGAAAAAATTAGTATCTATTTTTAAGGAATTATTTTCGGATATACCGGGTAAGACTTCGATCCTTAAACATGATGTAGATGTAGTTAGCGCCACTCCTGTGAAACGATCTCCTTACAGGTTGAATCCCTTCAAAAATGAGGTTGTAGCGAAAGAAGTGGATTATATGTTAAAACATGACCTAATTGAACATAGTCAAAGTCCGTGGTCATCACCGGTTGTATTGGTAAAGAAATCCGACGGTGATTTCAGGTTATGTTTTGATTACCGTAAGTTGAATGAGTTATCTAAATCTGATTGTTATCCATTACCTCGAATTGAGGATTGTATTGATCGAATGGGTAAGGCCAAATACATTAGCAAATTTGATTTGTTGAAAGGTTATTGGCAAGTTCCTCTTTCAAAGCGGGCAAGGACCCTGTCTGCTTTTGTAACACCACAGGGACTGTTCCAATGTACAGTTATGCCGTTTGGTATGAAGAACGCGGCTGCCACATTTCAGAGGTTAATGAATACTTTAGTCCATGGTTTAGAAGGATGTGTTATGTATATTGATGATATTGTTATTTATAGCGATGATTGGGAAACCCATTTAAAACGTATTAGGGCACTATTTGAGGTGTTGAAAAAGTCAAGTTTGGTAATTAATTTAAAGAAAAGTGATTTCGCAAAGGCGAAGGTGGTATATTTGGGTCATGAGGTTGGTAATGGTAAAGTTGCTCCTAAGCAGGCCAATATCGAAAGTATTGAAAACATGGTAGTCCCTAAATGTAGGAGGGATGTCAGAAGATTCCTTGGTTTGAGTGGGTTCTACCAAAGGTTTGTTAGGAAATTTTCGGATATAGCAGATCCGTTGACAAATCGGTGCTCTTCCAATATGTGATCTACCGGGTTGTTTCTCTTCCAATATGTGATCTACCGAATTGTTACTCTTCCAATATGTGATCTACCGAGTTGTTTACATTCCAATATGTGATCTACACAATAACAACCCATATTTCCCCCAACAAACTTGCAAACTACGGTGTTTTTAAACCACGTAGTTGTTTACCCATTAACTATCCATTATTATCCATTAAACATAGCAAAATATCTAGTTGTCGGCATTCCAGTATAAACCAAACAATCTTCAAAAGTTAAATTTGAAATATCCATTTGGAATATTTATTTGGAATACAACCCCTATAATGTGGACTCACAGAATTTGTAAGGAACGTTATTTGTAATGCAGAAACAGCTGTAGCCTACTTACGTGAAAAGAATTTATTGGATGATCCTGAAGTTGTTGCCATTAATTGTGATAAGTGCGGAAGTTTTATGAAAAATAAAAGACGTAAAGTGAAAGGAAGTTTTGTACCTGTAATGAGATGTCCAGTGCAAGGATGTGAAACTTTTAAAAGTGCTCGTACTGGGAACTGTTTTTTTCATTACTCTGATTTAAATAATAAGACGAATTGCAAACTTTCCTTATGCCAGATTCTGGATATTGTGTATTTTTTTGTGTGTGAAACCCCTATCAAATATGCTGAAGTTATCACTGGACGATCTCATTCCTCACTAGTTGACTGGTATAACATGTGCCGTGAAGTTTGTACTAACATAGTTCAACAAAAAGGTCAGATGGTCAGGACTACTGTAGAGCCAATACAGATAGATGAAGCTAGATTTGCTGGCAGGAGGAAATATATCCGTGGAAGATTACTTCAAGGAAATCTTGACCCACAATCAACACACAGTGAAGCAGAAATTGAAAATAATAGGAATCACGGCAACAGGATAGACGGCCCTTGGGTGTTCGGTGTAAAGAAGGGTCTTGACTGTCGTTATTTTTATGTTGATCGTCGAGACAGAAATACACTTCTACCAATAATAATTCGTGAATGTGCACAAGGATCAGTAATACATTCAGACGAGTGGCCGACTTATAGCACCTTGAATTCTCATGCATTTGTACACTCCACTGTTAACCATCAGCGGCATTACGTCGACCCAAACACTGGAACGCATACCCAATCAATTGAAAGATCGTGGTTAGATGCAAAAATCAAAATTTTGCGAACGATGAGAGGTACCGCTAAACAAATGCTTCAGTCACATCTGGATGAATACTGTTATAGAATGATGAGAAAAGAATCTGTAAATTTATATTTTGAATTTTTAATGATATTAGAGAAGTCTATCGTTAAATGTCTTGATTTTTACCTTTTTCCATTTCTGCTATCGTTAAATGTCTATTATTTCCTTTTTAAATTTTTCATTAAATATAGCTAATAATAAGTTCTTTTTATTTTTATTTTGTCTACTTTTTTTCCTAGTATATCACATGCCATGAACAGTAGATCAATAGTAGATCACAAACCTTCGGTAGATCACATATTGGAAGAGCACCGACAAATCTCTTTAGAGAGAAGGTAGCATTTGTCTGGACGGATGAAACACAAAAGGCTTTTGATAATTTAAAAAGAGTATTAATTAATTACCCTGTCTTGAGAGCTCCTAATTTTGACCTTCCTTTTTCTCTTGCCACGGATGCAAGTGACGTTGGTGTAGGAGCGGTGTTGTTGCAGAATGACGAGCAGGGAGTTTCTCATCCTGTCGCATTCTTTTCTAAAAAGTTGTCCTCCGCCCAACGTAGGTATTCTACTGTGGAGAAAGAGACTCTAGCTTTAGTATTTGCTATTAACCATTTTCAGGTTTATCTCTCCTCCTCAGATACACCTATTAAGGTCTTGACGGATCATAATCCCCTGACCTTCATCAGCAGATACAAGAATAAAAATCAACGATTGATGAGGTGCAGTCTCATGCTGCAAGAGTGGAATTTAGAATTTTCCCACATCCCAGGAAAAGATAATATTGTTGCCGATTTTCTCTCTCGCAGCGTTGAATATTAGTTGATTGACAGAGGGCTATGCAGTTATTAAAGGTAGTATCTGTATCGTTCTAATTATGGTTTGTGTGCTGTTGAAGTGGGCACGTAGTGAGTAGAAGCAAATGTATATTTAAGATTTATTAATCATGGTTTCTTTACAGAACACTATAATGTTTTGGGTATAGTATATGGGATCTTTAAGGTTAAAAGGTGAGGGTGATCACTGGTATTTGCTAATGGTTGATTAATTAGGTGGTCTACGGTTTTGAGGTGTCAGATACGATAAGGCTTATAATAAGTTAAGAAAAGGAGATAGGCACTAATCTGGTTATTCTGTATTTTCAGGCTAATAATTACGCTTTATCGATTTTGTTTGTTTGTTTGCGCAGGGGAGTCTTGTGGTGGTCTTCTCTGTGTCGTTCGGTGTGTGTGTATGTATTGGACACTATGGTGATAAGTGTGATATATAACACTGAAATACACAGTGGTTTTTGTGATCAACATTTATTGATAGTGAGTGATGTGTATCCCTGAAAATGAACAGGGTATTGAGTGTGGAAAAGGTTATAGCCTTTGGTCTATATATACAGAATCCGGTTGTTAGTGCAATGACTCTTTACTAAGTTTATTAACGGTATGAGTGATGTGAAATTTTTTGGTTGGGTATCTATTTACCGAATGGTGATATTTTGGCTTTCTGGTTTTGGAAAGTTTTCCTGTGATTAGTCTTAAGTTTAAGAGGTTGTTAGTATTTGTTATATATTGTAATATATTGTTATCCTTGTGAGCTGCAAACTTTGGTACTTGCCACCCTCTTTCCTTTTGTTTGTCATGTTTTTGCAGTTTGTTTAATAATTATTTTTGAGTTTTGATTTAATATTTCAATATGTGATGACCTGTAAGTTTTAATTTAAATCGCATTATAAGGGAAAAAAATTAGGATTTTTTTTTTTGTTGGGTGAGGAGGTGTAACATAGTTGTTATATATTTCTAAATTATTTAAGTTTTTAGATGTATAAGATTAAGTATAGACGTATTGTTATAAGGTTAAGTATGGACTTATTCTTTTCTTTCTTTAATAGTTAGTCTTTTCACTGGTGGTTATGTTAGTGTTTATAATGGACTAACGGCTGTTTTATATTTCCAAGTGGTGTGGGTTTCGTGGCTGCGCTCCTGTGAATGGAGGTTTGAACGGGCTTGTTGGAGGAGGGTTCCTTAGTGTGTTTCTGAGCCTCCAACCTTGAAGGGCATGACATTTGCTGTTGGAACTATATCTATTCCTCACCATTGCAGAGCTACTTTGTGAAGCTGTTTAGCTTTTCTGGATATCCTTTCCCTGCAGCAGGGACCATTTATCCTGCCTGTTGTGTACTGCCCTTGGTTCAGTAAAAGCCAAGGGGACCTCTCTGTCCCAAGGTAATAATAATTATACCTGTTTAATTATGGTGATCACGACTTGTGATAATCAGCTGACGTCATTAGTGGAGCTTGTGAAAGCCTTTCAATCAAACCAGGCATCGTCAATTTGCTAGGGATATTTAGTATGTATTTGTTAGGATGTTCTTACTTTTCGTTGGCCTTTTCCTTTCTGGACCCTCTCTCCATTTAGTATGCATGTGTTGATGACCTTTCCCTAATTGTGTCATTGTTTTCTTTTGCAGGGAGTTAAGATTGAGTGTGTATCATTTATTATTGTATTATTGTGGTTCAGGTGTTATTTCTGTCTAAATATTATGTATTAAAGTTAAGCAGATTTTTGTGGTATTTTCTTTGTCCCCTTGAGTTGACTTTGCACTCGTATTGATGTTTGGATACTATTCCACCTTTAGTGGACTAAGTACTGTATGATGGTGAATACTATTTGATAAGTGTAGTGTTTTGTGTGGTGGTCAAAGCCAGCCATCACAAGTGGCGACCGTGACAGGATCTTTCGTTCCTGAGTATTCACCTGTGTTTGTGCAAAGTTAATTCTGGGGTAATTTTTTTTTCAGGCAGTGTATTTTCACCTCCTTGGTGTTGTTTTATGTAAATTTAGTATTTTGCGTGATTAAGTGGTCATCATGGTTGTTAACGTATTACAACTCCTTAGAGGAGAGGGGTGGCAAGAGAGGTTGGCAGAGCTAAATAGGGAGGACTTGGAAATTGTAGCAAAAAATTTTGAATTGGAATATGATATGTCCATAAGAAAGGGTGTATTACTATTGCACATTTATGATTATGTTAAAACTGTAAAGACAGGTGGGGAACAAGAGGTGAAACCTGATGAAGTAGTGTCTATAGAAATTTTGGATAGGCAGATTGCCCTGAGACAAATGGAATTTGAAATGGAAAAGTTTAAGGCAGGGGAAAGAGAAAAGGAGAGGCAGCATGAGATTGCCATGAGAAACCCGGGTTCTTTTTCCCCCGCCCATTCCCCAAATAGGTTAGTAACTCCTTCTATTAATTTATTGCAGGCTCTCAAATTTGTACCTAAATTTGAAGAGAATAATGTAGCAGAATTCTTTGTATCATTTGAGAGGATTGCTGCAAGGTTGGAGTGGCCCCTAGAGTATTGGACCACTCTTATACAAAGTAAATTGGTTGGAAGAGCTCAGAGGGTATATGTAACGCTGGAGGAGGATCAATCAGCAGATTATGAGAGTGTAAAGGCTATTGTCTTGAAGGCCTATGAGTTAGTCCCTGAAGCTTATAGGCAACGCTTCCGGAACTTAGAAAAATGTAGGGAACAAACTTTTGTTGAATTTGCCAGGGCGAAGGAACTGTATGCTAGCGATTGGTTCAAGTCCAAGGAGGTGGGAGATTTTGAGAAATTGAAGGAGTTGATGTTGGTGGAGGAGTTTAAGAGGTGTGTCCCGGATAAACTGAAGGTCCACCTCGAAGAGTTAAAACTCGAGACCGTTCAGGAGGTAGCCATCGCTAGTGACGAATATTGCTTGTCTCATAAGAGTGAGTTAGGGGGAGTAACGACAAATGTGAAGTCTAGTTGGGTTAAGATGGGTAGGAATAATAATGCTAATCCGAATAATAATGCAAAGGTATTTAGTAGAAATAATCATGGAAGTAATAATAATCAGGGTAATGCTAATAATAATTTTTCTCCTCCATCCATATCCATATACCAAGGGCACTTCCCCCAATTTTGGGGGGTAGCCGACATCAACAAGAACAAAACAAAAAAGGGGACCTCTACTCTCTATGTTCCTCCAGCCTAACCAGGGACGCAGCCGAGTTCAGCTGGTACTGCTAGGGTGCCACAGCCCAACCTCCCACATTTCCACCACAGATGAAGCTTCATACTGCTGAGTCCCCTACTGCTGCTACCTCCGCGGTCATCTAAGGCACCGGAGGAAGCAGCAGGGCCTACCGGAACTGCGTCACAATCGCTCGCCATTCATTCCTATTTCTAGCACGCTCTCTTGCCTCTCTCACATCTATCCTCCTATCACCCAGAGCTTTCTTCACACCATCCATCCACCCAAACCTTGGCCTTCCTCTTGTACTTCTCCCATCAACTCTGGCATTCATCACCTTCTTTAGCAGACAGCCATTCTCCATTCTCTCAACATGGCCAAACCACCTCAACACATTCATATCCACTCTAGCCGCTAACTCATTTCTTACACCCGTTCTCACCCTCACCACCTCGTTCCTGACCCTATCTACTCGAGATACACCAGCCATACTCCTCAGACACTTCATCTCAAACACATTCAATTTCTGTCTCTCCATCACTTTCATTCCCCACAACTCCGATCCATACATCACAGTTGGTACAATCACTTTCTCATATAGAACTCTCTTTACTTTCATGCCCAACCCTCTATTTTTTACTACTCCCTTAACTGCCCCCAACACTTTGCAACCTTCATTCACTCTCTGACGTACATCTGCTTCCACTCCACCATTTGCTGCAATAACAGACCCCAAGTACTTAAACTGATCCACCTCCTCAAATAACTCTCCATTCAACATGACATTCAACCTTGCACCACCTTCCCTTCTCGTACATCTCATAACCTTACTCTTACCCACATTAACTCTCAACTTCCTTCTCTCACACACCCTTCTAAATTCTGTCACTAGTCGGTCAAGCTTCTCTTCTGTGTCTGCTACCAGTACAGTATCATCCGCAAACAACAACTGATTTACCTCCCATTCATGATCATTCTCGTCTACCAGTTTTAATCCTCGTCCAAGCACTCGAGCATTCACCTCTCTCACCACTCCATCAACATACAAGTTAAACAACCACGGCGACATCACACATCCCTGTCTCAGCCCCACTCTCACCGGAAACCAATCGCTCACTTCATTTCCTATTCTAACACATGCTTTACTACCTTTGTAGAAACTTTTCACTGCTTGCAACAACCTTCCACCAACTCCATATAACCTCATCACATTCCACATTGCTTCCCTATCAACTCTATCATATGCTTTCTCCAGATCCATAAACGCAACATACACCTCCTTACCTTTTGCTAAATATTTCTCGCATATCTGCCTAACTGTAAAAATCTGATTCATACAACCCCTACCTCTTCTAAAACCCCCCTGCACTTCCCAGATTGCATTCTCTGTTTTATCCTTAATCCTATTAATCAGTACTCTACCATACACTTTTCCAACTACACTCAACAAACTAATACCTCTTGAATTACAACACTCATGCACATCTCCCTTACCCTTATATAGTGGTACAATACATGCACAGATCCAATCTACTGGTACCATTGACAACACAAAACACACATTAAACAATCTCACCAACCATTCAATTACAGTCACACCCCCTTCCTTCAACATCTCAGCTTTCACACCATCCATACCAGATGCTTTTCCTACTCTCGTTTCATCTAGTGCTCTCCTCACTTCCTCTATTGTAATCTCTCTCTCATTCTCATCTCCCATCACTGGCACCTCAACACCTGGAACAGCAATAATCTCTGCCTCCCTATCATCCTAAACATTCAGCAAACTTTCAAAATATTCCGCCCACCTTTTCCTTGCCTCCTCTCCTTTTAACAACCTTCCATTTCCATCTTTCACTGTCTCTTCAATTCTTGTGCCGGCCTTTCTTACTCTCTTCACTTCTTTCCAAAACTTCTTCTTATTCTCTTCATATGACTGACCCAGTCCCTGACCCCACCTCAGGTCAGCTGCCCTCTTTGCCTCACGTACCTTGCGCTTTACTTCCACCTTTTTCTCTCTATATTTTTCATACTTCTCTATACTATTACTCTGCAGCCATTCTTCAAAAGCCCTCTTCTTCTCTTCCACTTTTACCTTCACTCCTTCATTCCACCATTCACTGCCCTTCTTCATGCTGCCTCCAACAACCTTCTTGCCACATACATCACTTGCAATCCCAACAAAATTTTCTTTTGCTAACTTCCACTCCTCCTCTAAATTACCAGTTTCTCTTACTCTCACCTCGTCATATGCCATTTTCAACCTTTCCTGATATTTACTTTTTACCCCAGGTTTTATTAGCTCTTCAACCCTCACTAGCTCCCTTTTACATCCACCTACTCTATTCCCCCACTCTTTTGCTACAACCAATTTTCCTTCCACCAAAAAATTATCAGACATACCGTTAGCCATACCCCTAAACACGTGCACGTCTTTCAATCTTCCAAACATTCTTTTAGTTATCAACACATAATCCATTAATGCCCTTTCTACTACTCTTCCATTTGCCACTCTTACCCATGTATACTTATTTCTATCTTTCTTCTTAAAAAAAAGCTAGCACTTATTACCATCTCTTGTTCAACACACATATCTACCAGTCTCTCACCACTCTCATTTTCACCTGGTACACCTATTACCTCTCCTAGCAGAGGTAATAGCCCAAATATATATAATCCAGAGAAATTGAGTACATTGACGTGCTTCTTTTGCAATATGAAGGGGCACGTAAAGAGTATGTGTTATACGATTAAAAGAGCGCAAGATGCTATTAGTAGGCCAGTGATGGGTGTGGAAAAGAGAGAGGGAGAAAATATCCCGACAGGGTCCGCTGACCAATGACTACCTGGTTGTTTTGACAGATATTTGTCCTTCGGTAGTGTCTCCTTCGCCAATTCGCCCGAGAAAAGACGAGTGCGTATTTTGCGTGATACGGGTGCAGCACAGTCTATGATCCTAAGGGAGGCATTACCTTGTAATTTTGTACCAAAAAGTGGGAAATTTGTGTTATTGGCTGGTTTTCCTGATACAGTAAAATCGTATGCCGTCGAAAATTTTAATTTAATCTGCCCTTCCTTTGCAGGGAATTTGAAATTGGCCATAGTAGATAAATTCCCGGTTAAGGAGGTTGATGTGGTGATAGGGAATGATGTGGCTATGAAGAATAATACTTGTCCCATATTGATAAACCCTGATAGTAAAGTAGCAGCAGTTACTCGTTCTAGTGCTAGAATTGTTGACGCTGCAGAGTCAACAATTGATGTAGATTTAAGTAGTTTAGATCGTAGTGATACCCTAGCTGTAGATCTTGGAATGTTAACGGACAAGTTAAATTGGACTACTGAAGAGCTAATCAAGGGGCAGAAAAAGGAGTTTCGGGAACTCCCTATCGAGTCAGGGGAGGTGTCTGATATGACTGGTCCCAAATTTAAGATAAATAATAATATTTTATATAGGTTGAGTAGGCCTATGGGGGTGGATAATGTTGATCATGAAATTATAAAACAGATAATGGTTCCCTTTGGTTACAGGAAGGAGTTAATGTCATTGGCGCACGAAAGTGGTTTGGCCGGCCATTTTGGAATTCATAAAACTTCTTGCAAATTGTTAGGGAATTATTATTGGCCAAAGTTGAAGGCAGATGTAAAGAAGTTTGTCAATAGTTGTGATGTGTGTCAGAGGGTCGGTAAACCCAATCAGCGGATTCCAAAATCGCCTCTATGTCCTATTCCCGTAGTTTCCGAACCTTTTAAGGAAGTCATTATTGATGTGGTTGGACCATTACCAAAGACGCGTAGTGGTAATGAGTATATTTTGACAATAATGGATAGGATGTCTCGATATCCCGAGGCAATACCACTACGTACCATGAAAAGCATTAAAATTGTTGACGTACTAATTGACTTTTTACCAGGTTTGGGATGCCTAAAGTATTTCAATCAGATTGTGGATCTAATTTCATGAGTAGGCATTTCAAAGATAAAATGGCATTGTTGAATATAAAACATGTGACCTCTTCTCCATATCACCCAGAAAGTCAGGGAGTTCTGGAGAGATTTCATCAAACCCTGAAATCTATGGTAAAAAAATATTGTTTGATTAATGGTTCTGAATGGGATAAGGAATTACCTTATTTGTTGTTCGCTTTTCGTTCTGTCCCAAGTCAGTCTTTGGGTTTTTCGCCTTTCAACCTTGTGTTTGGTCATTGTGTTCTAGGGCCTCTCGATGTGGTTCGTGAGTCTTAGGAGGCAGACGTCCATGAGGTTAATTTATTGGATTATGTGTCTAATCTAGGTGATAAATTAACCAAGGCTTGGAAATTTGCGGGTGAAAATTTATTAGGTAGCCAAAAAAGAATGAAGTTCCTTTTTGATAGAAGGTCCAAGGCACGCGACTTTGCGGTAGGCGATAAAGTGTTTGTTTTGTTTCCCTTCCCAGGGAATCCATTGAAAGCTTCTTTTTCAGGTCCTTGGAAAATTTTGAAAAAAGTAAGTGAAGTTAACTATCTAGTGGAGACGCCCCAAAGAAGGAAACCTTTTCAACTGTGTCATGTAAATATGTTGAAGGCTTATATGGAACGGGAGAAAGTCATTCCCGTAGCAACCATTGGGAATACGGTAGAATCTGAGAACAATAACCATTTTTCTTTTTCAGGGGGGAGGGTATTCATGATAATTGTTTCAATGGATGTGAATGGCGGTCGGATAATAGAAAGTCTTTGGAAAATTTTTCGGGAGTAATTTCACATTTAGGTAAGGAAGAACAAAGGCCTTTGAAAAAATTAGTATCTATTTTTAAGGAATTATTTTCGGATATACCGGGTAGGACTTCGATCCTTAAACATGATGTAGATGTAGTTAGCGCCACTCCTGTGAAACGATCTCCTTACAGGTTGAATCCCTTCAAAAATGAGGTTGTAGCGAAAGAAGTGGATTATATGTTAAAACATGACCTAATTGAACATAGTCAAAGTCCGTGGTCATCACCGGTTGTATTGGTAAAGAAATCCGACGGTGATTTCAGGTTATGTTTTGATTACCGTAAGTTGAATGAGTTATCTAAATCTGATTGTTATCCATTACCTCGAATTGAGGATTGTATTGATCGAATGGGTAAGGCCAAATACATTAGCAAATTTGATTTGTTGAAAGGTTATTGGCAAGTTCCTCTTTCAAAGCGGGCAAGGACCCTGTCTGCTTTTGTAACACCACAGGGACTGTTCCAATGTACAGTTATGCCGTTTGGTATGAAGAACGCGGCTGCCACATTTCAGAGGTTAATGAATACTTTAGTCCATGGTTTAGAAGGATGTGTTATGTATATTGATGATATTGTTATTTATAGCGATGATTGGGAAACCCATTTAAAACGTATTAGGGCACTATTTGAGGTGTTGAAAAAGTCAAGTTTGGTAATTAATTTAAAGAAAAGTGATTTCGCAAAGGCGAAGGTGGTATATTTGGGTCATGAGGTTGGTAATGGTAAAGTTGCTCCTAAGCAGGCCAATATCGAAAGTATTGAAAACATGGTAGTCCCTAAATGTAGGAGGGATGTCAGAAGATTCCTTGGTTTGAGTGGGTTCTACCGAAGGTTTGTTAGGAAATTTTCGGATATAGCAGATCCGTTGACAAATCGGTGCTCTTCCAATATGTGATCTACCGGGTTGTTTCTCTTCCAATATGTGATCTACCGAATTGTTACTCTTCCAATATGTGATCTACCGAGTTGTTTACATTCCAATATGTGATCTACACAATAACAACCCATATTTCCCCCAACAAACTTGCAAACTACGGTGTTTTTAAACCACGTAGTTGTTTACCCATTAACTATCCATTATTATCCATTAAACATAGCAAAATATCTAGTTGTCGGCATTCCAGTATAAACCAAACAATCTTCAAAAGTTAAATTTGAAATATCCATTTGGAATATTTATTTGGAATACAACCCCTATAATGTGGACTCACAGAATTTGTAAGGAACGTTATTTGTAATGCAGAAACAGCTGTAGCCTACTTACGTGAAAAGAATTTATTGGATGATCCTGAAGTTGTTGCCATTAATTGTGATAAGTGCGGAAGTGTTATGAAAAATAAAAGACGTAAAGTGAAAGGAAGTTTTGTACCTGTAATGAGATGTCCAGTGCAAGGATGTGAAACTTTTAAAAGTGCTCGTACTGGGAACTGTTTTTTTCATTACTCTGATTTAAATAATAAGACGAATTGCAAACTTTCCTTATGCCAGATTCTGGATATTGTGTATTTTTGTGTGTGTGAAACCCCTATCAAATATGCTGAAGTTATCACTGGACGATCTCATTCCTCACTAGTTGACTGGTATAACATGTGCCGTGAAGTTTGTACTAACATAGTTCAACAAAAAGGTCAGATGGTCAGGACTACTGTAGAGCCAATACAGATAGATGAAGCTAGATTTGCTGGCAGGAGGAAATATATCCGTGGAAGATTACTTCAAGGAAATCTTGACCCACAATCAACACACAGTGAAGCAGAAATTGAAAATAATAGGAATCACGGCAACAGGATAGACGGCCCTTGGGTGTTCGGTGTAAAGAAGGGTCTTGACTGTCGTTATTTTTATGTTGATCGTCGAGACAGAAATACACTTCTACCAATAATAATTCGTGAATGTGCACAAGGATCAGTAATACATTCAGACGAGTGGCCAACTTATAGCACCTTGAATTCTCATGCATTTGTACACTCCACTGTTAACCATCAGCGGCATTACGTCGACCCAAACACTGGAACGCATACCCAATCAATTGAAAGATCGTGGTTAGATGCAAAAATCAAAATTTTGCGAACGATGAGAGGTACCGCTAAACACATGCTTCAGTCACATCTGGATGAATACTGTTATAGAATGATGAGAAAAGAATCTGTAAATTTATATTTTGAATTTTTAATGATATTAGAGAAGTCTATCGTTAAATGTCTTGATTTTTACCTTTTTCCATTTCTGCTATCGTTAAATGTCTATTATTTCCTTTTTAAATTTTTCATTAAATATAGCTAATAATAAATTCTTTTTATTTTTATTTTGTCTACTTTTTTTCCTAGTATATCACATGCCATGAACAGTAGATCAATAGTAGATCACAAACCTTCGGTAGATCACATATTGGAAGAGCACCGACAAATCTCTTTAGAGAGAAGGTAGCATTTGTCTGGACGGATGAAACACAAAAGGCTTTTGATAATTTAAAAAGAGTATTAATTAATTACCCTGTCTTGAGAGCTCCTAATTTTGACCTTCCTTTTTCTCTTGCCACGGATGCAAGTGACGTTGGTGTAGGAGCGGTGTTGTTGCAGAATGACGAGCAGGGAGTTTCTCATCCTGTCGCATTCTTTTCTAAAAAGTTGTCCTCCGCCCAACGTAGGTATTCTACTGTGGAGAAAGAGACTCTAGCTTTAGTATTTGCTATTAACCATTTTCAGGTTTATCTCTCCTCCTCAGATACACCTATTAAGGTCTTGACGGATCATAATCCCCTGACCTTCATCAGCAGATACAAGAATAAAAATCAACGATTGATGAGGTGCAGTCTCATGCTGCAAGAGTGGAATTTAGAATTTTCCCACATCCCAGGAAAAGATAATATTGTTGCCGATTTTCTCTCTCGCAGCGTTGAATATTAGTTGATTGACAGAGGGCTATGCAGTTATTAAAGGTAGTATCTGTATCGTTCTAATTATGGTTTGTGTGCTGTTGAAGTGGGCACGTAGTGAGTAGAAGCAAATGTATATTTAAGATTTATTAATCATGGTTTCTTTACAGAACACTATAATGTTTTGGGTATAGTATATGGGATCTTTAAGGTTAAAAGGTGAGGGTGATCACTGGTATTTGCTAATGGTTGATTAATTAGGTGGTCTACGGTTTTGAGGTGTCAGATACGATAAGGCTTATAATAAGTTAAGAAAAGGAGATAGGCACTAATCTGGTTATTCTGTATTTTCAGGCTAATAATTACGCTTTATCGATTTTGTTTGTTTGTTTGCGCAGGGGAGTCTTGTGGTGGTCTTCTCTGTGTCGTTCGGTGTGTGTGTATGTATTGGACACTATGGTGATAAGTGTGATATATAACACTGAAATACACAGTGGTTTTTGTGATCAACATTTATTGATAGTGAGTGATGTGTATCCCTGAGAATGAACAGGGTATTGAGTGTGGAAAAGGTTATAGCCTTTGGTCTATATATACAGAATCCGGTTGTTAGTGCAATGACTCTTTACTAAGTTTATTAACGGTATGAGTGATGTGGTATGAGTGATGTGAAATTTTTTGGTTGGGTATCTATTTACCGAATGGTGATATTTTGGCTTTCTGGTTTTGGAAAGTTTTCCTGTGATTAGTCTTAAGTTTAAGAGGTTGTTAGTATTTGTTATATATTGTAATATATTGTTATCCTTGTGAGCTGCAAACTTTGGTACTTGCCACCCTCTTTCCTTTTGTTTGTCATGTTTTTGCAGTTTGTTTAATAATTATTTTTGAGTTTTGATTTAATATTTCAATATGTGATGACCTGTAAGTTTTAATTTAAATCGCATTATAAGGGAAAAAAATTAGGAATTTTTTTTTTGTTGGGTGAGGAGGTGTAACATAGTTGTTATATATTTCTAAATTATTTAAGTTTTTAGATGTATAAGATTAAGTATAGACGTATTGTTATAAGGTTAAGTATGGACTTATTCTTTTCTTTCTTTAATAGTTAGTCTTTTCACTGGTGGTTATGTTAGTGTTTATAATGGACTAACGGCTGTTTTATATTTCCAAGTGGTGTGGGTTTCGTGGCTGCGCTCCTGTGAATGGAGGTTTGAACGGGCTTGTTGGAGGAGGGTTCCTTAGTGTGTTTCTGAGCCTCCAACCTTGAAGGGCATGACATTTGCTGTTGGAACTATATCTATTCCTCACCATTGCAGAGCTACTTTGTGAAGCTGTTTAGCTTTTCTGGATATCCTTTCCCTGCAGCAGGGACCATTTATCCTGCCTGTTGTGTACTGCCCTTGGTTCAGTAAAAGCCAAGGGGACCTCTCTGTCCCAAGGTAATAATAATTATACCTGTTTAATTATGGTGATCACGACCTGTGATAATCAGCTGACGTCATTAGTGGAGCTTGTGAAAGCCTTTCAATCAAACCAGGCATCGTCAATTTGCTAGGGATATTTAGTTTGTATTTGTTAGGATGTTCTTACTTTTCGTTGGCCTTTTCCTTTCTGGACCCTCTCTCCATTTAATATGCATGTGTTGATGACCTTTCCCTAATTGTGTCATTGTTTTCTTTTGCAGGGAGTTAAGATTGAGTGTGTATCATTTATTATTGTATTATTGTGGTTCAGGTGTTATTTCTGTCTAAATATTATGTATTAAAGTTAAGCAGATTTTTGTGGTATTTTCTTTGTCCCCTTGAGTTGACTTTGCACTCGTATTGATGTTTGGATACTATTCCACCTTTAGTGGACTAAGTACTGTATGATGGTGAATACTATTTGATAAGTGTAGTGTTTTGTGTGGTGGTCAAAGCCAGCCATCACAAGTGGCGACCGTGACAGGATCTTTCGTTCCTGAGTATTCACCTGTGTTTGTGCAAAGTTAATTCTGGGGTAATTTTTTTTTCAGGCAGTGTATTTTCACCTCCTTGGTGTTGTTTTATGTAAATTTAGTATTTTGCGGGATTAAGTGGTCATCATGGTTGTTAACGTATTACAACTCCTTAGAGGAGAGGGGTGGCAAGAGAGGTTGGCAGAGCTAAATAGGGAAGACTTGGGAATTGTAGCAGAACATTTTGAATTGGAATATGATGTGTCCATAAGAAAGGGTGTATTACTATTACACATTTATGATTATGTTAAAACTGTAAAGACAGGTGGGAACAAGAGGTGAAACCTGATGAAGTAGTGTCTATAGAAATTTTGGATAGGCAGATTGCCCTGAGACAAATGGAATTTGAAATGGAAAAGTTTAAGGCAGGGGAAAGAGAAAAGGAGAGGCAGCATGAGATTGCCATGAGAAACCCAGGTTCTTTTTCCCCCGCCCATTCCCCAAATAGGTTAGTAACTCCTGCTATTAATTTATTGCAGGATCTCAAATTTGTACCTAGATTTGAAGAGAATAATGTAGCACAATTCTTTGTATCATTTGAGAGGATTGCTGCAAGGTTGGAGTGGCCCCTAGAGTATTGGACCACTCTTATACAAAGTAAATTGGTTGGAAGAGCTCAGAGGGTATATGTAACACTGGAGGAGGATCTATCAGCAGATTATGAGAGTGTAAAGGCTATTGTCTTGAAGGCCTATGAGTTAGTCCCTGAAGCTTATAGGCAACGCTTCCGGAACTTAGAAAAATGTAGGGAACAAACTTTTGTTGAATTTGCCAGGGCGAAGGAACTGTATGCTAGCGATTGGTTCAAGTCCAAGGAGGTGGGAGATTTTGAGAAATTGAAGGAGTTAATGTTGGTGGAGGAGTTTAAGAGGTGTGTCCCGGAAAAACTGAAGGTCTACCTCGAAGAGTTAAAACTCGAGACCATTCAGGAGGTAGCCATCGCTAGGGACGAATATTGCTTATCTCATAAGAGTGAGTTAGGGGGAGTAACGACAAATGTGAAGTCTAGTTGGGTTAAGATGGGTAGGAATAATAATGCTAATCCGAATAATAATGCAAAGGTATTTAGTAGAAATAATCATGGAAGTAATGATAATCAGGGTAATGCTAATAATAATTTTACTCCTAACAGAGGTAATAGGCCAAATATATATAATCCAGAGAAATTGAGGACATTGACGTGCTTCTTTTGCAATAAGAAGGGGCACGTAAAGAGTATGTGTTATACGTTTAAAAGAGCGCAAGATGCTAATAGTAGGCCAGTGATGGGTGTGGAAAAGAGAGAGGGAGAAAATATCCCGACAGGGTCCGCTGACCAATGACTACCTGGTTGTTTTGACAGATATTTGTCCTTCGGTAGTGTCTCCTTCGCCAATTCGCCCGAGAAAAGACGAGTGCGTATTTTACGTGATACGGGTGCAGCACAGTCTTTGATCCTAAGGGAGGCATTACCTTGTAATTTTGTACCAAAAATTGGGGAATTTGTGTTATTGGCTGGTTTTCCTGATACGGTAAAATCGTATGCCATCGAAAATTTTAATTTAATCTGCCCTTCCTTTGCAGGGAATTTGAAATTGGCCATAGTAGATAAATTCCCGGTTAAAGAGGTTGATGTGGTGATAGGGAATGATGTGGCTATGAAGAATAATACTTGTCCCATATTAATAAACCCTGATAGTAAAGTAGCAGCAGTTACTCGTTCTAGTGCTAGAATTGTTGACGCTGCAGAGTCAACAATTGATGTAGATTTAATTAGTTTAGATCGTAGTGATACCCTAGCTGTAGATCTTGGAATGTTAACGGACAAGTTAAATTGGACTACTGAAGAGCTAATCAAGGGGCAGAAAAAGGAGTTTCGGGAACTCCCTATCGAGTCAGGGGAGGTGTCTGATATGACTGGTCCCAAATTTAAGATAATTGATAATATTTTATATAGGTTGAGTAGGCCTATGGGGGTGGATAATGTTGATCATGAAATTGTAAAACAGATAATGGTTCCCTTTGGTTACAGGAAGGAGTTAATGTCATTGGCGCACGAAAGCAGTTTGGCCGGCCATTTTTGAATTCATAAAACTTCCTGCAAATTGTTAGGGAATTATTATTGGCCGAAGTTGGAGGCAGATGTAAAGAAGTTTGTCAATAGTTGTGATGTGTGTCAGAGGGTCGGTAAACCCAATCAGCGGTTTCCAAAATTGCCTCTATGTCCTATTCCCGTAGTTTCCGAACCTTTTAAGGAAGTCATTATTGATGTGGTTGGACCATTACCGAAGACGCGTAGTGGTAATGAGTATATTTTGATAATAATGGATAGGATGTCTCGATATCCCAAGGCAATACCACTACGTACCATAAAAAGCATTAAAATTGTTGACGTACTAATTGACTTTTTTACCAGGTTTGGGATGCCTAAAGTAATTCAATCAGATTGTGGATCTAATTTCATGAGTAGGCATTTCAAAGATAAAATGGCATTGTTGAATATAAAACATGTGACCTCTTCTCCATATCACCCAGAAAGTCAGGGAGTTCTGGAGAGATTTCATCAAACCCTGAAATCTATGGTAAAAAAATATTGTTTGATTAATGGTTCTGAATGGGATAAGGAATTACCTTATTTGTTGTTCGCTTTTCGTTCTGTCCCAAGTCAGTCTTTGGGTTTTTCGCCTTTCAACCTTGTGTTTGGTCATTGTGTTCTAGGGCCTCTCGATGTGGTTCGTGAGTCTTAGGAGGCAGACGTCCATGAGGTTAATTTATTGGATTATGTGTCTAATCTAGGCGATAAATTAACCAAGGCTTGGAAATTTGCGGGTGAAAATTTATTAGGTAGCCAAAAAAGAATGAAGTTCCTTTTTGATAGAAGGTCCAAGGCACGCGACTTTGCGGTAGGCGATAAAGTGTTTGTTTTGTTTCCCTTCCCAGGGAATCCATTGAAAGCTTCTTTTTCAGGTCCTTGGAAAATTTTGAAAAAAGTAAGTGAAGTTAACTATCTAGTGGAGACGCCCCAAAGAAGGAAACCTTTTCAACTGTGTCATGTAAATATGTTGAAGGCTTATATGGAACGGGAGAAAGTCATTCCCGTAGCAACCATTGGGAATACGGTAGAATCTGAGAACAATAACCATTTTTCTTTTTCAGGGGGGAGGGTATTCATGATAATTGTTTCAATGGATGTGAATGGCGGTCGGATAATAGAAAGTCTTTGGAAAATTTTTCGGGAGTAATTTCACATTTAGGTAAGGAAGAACAAAGGCCTTTGAAAAAATTAGTATCTATTTTTAAGGAATTATTTTCGGATATACCGGGTAGGACTTCGATCCTTAAACATGATGTAGATGTAGTTAGCGCCACTCCTGTGAAACGATCTCCTTACAGGTTGAATCCCTTCAAAAATGAGGTTGTAGCGAAAGAAGTGGATTATATGTTAAAACATGACCTAATTGAACATAGTCAAAGTCCGTGGTCATCACCGGTTGTATTGGTAAAGAAATCCGACGGTGATTTCAGGTTATGTTTTGATTACCGTAAGTTGAATGAGTTATCTAAATCTGATTGTTATCCATTACCTCGAATTGAGGATTGTATTGATCGAATGGGTAAGGCCAAATACATTAGCAAATTTGATTTGTTGAAAGGTTATTGGCAAGTTCCTCTTTCAAAGCGGGCAAGGACCCTGTCTGCTTTTGTAACACCACAGGGACTGTTCCAATGTACAGTTATGCCGTTTGGTATGAAGAACGCGGCTGCCACATTTCAGAGGTTAATGAATACTTTAGTCCATGGTTTAGAAGGATGTGTTATGTATATTGATGATATTGTTATTTATAGCGATGATTGGGAAACCCATTTAAAACGTATTAGGGCACTATTTGAGGTGTTGAAAAAGTCAAGTTTGGTAATTAATTTAAAGAAAAGTGATTTCGCAAAGGCGAAGGTGGTATATTTGGGTCATGAGGTTGGTAATGGTAAAGTTGCTCCTAAGCAGGCCAATATCGAAAGTATTGAAAACATGGTAGTCCCTAAATGTAGGAGGGATGTCAGAAGATTCCTTGGTTTGAGTGGGTTCTACCAAAGGTTTGTTAGGAAATTTTCGGATATAGCAGATCCGTTGACAAATCGGTGCTCTTCCAATATGTGATCTACCGGGTTGTTTCTCTTCCAATATGTGATCTACCGAATTGTTACTCTTCCAATATGTGATCTACCGAGTTGTTTACATTCCAATATGTGATCTACACAATAACAACCCATATTTCCCCCAACAAACTTGCAAACTACGGTGTTTTTAAACCACGTAGTTGTTTACCCATTAACTATCCATTATTATCCATTAAACATAGCAAAATATCTAGTTGTCGGCATTCCAGTATAAACCAAACAATCTTCAAAAGTTAAATTTGAAATATCCATTTGGAATATTTATTTGGAATACAACCCCTATAATGTGGACTCACAGAATTTGTAAGGAACGTTATTTGTAATGCAGAAACAGCTGTAGCCTACTTACGTGAAAAGAATTTATTGGATGATCCTGAAGTTGTTGCCATTAATTGTGATAAGTGCGGAAGTTTTATGAAAAATAAAAGACGTAAAGTGAAAGGAAGTTTTGTACCTGTAATGAGATGTCCAGTGCAAGGATGTGAAACTTTTAAAAGTGCTCGTACTGGGAACTGTTTTTTTCATTACTCTGATTTAAATAATAAGACGAATTGCAAACTTTCCTTATGCCAGATTCTGGATATTGTGTATTTTTTTGTGTGTGAAACCCCTATCAAATATGCTGAAGTTATCACTGGACGATCTCATTCCTCACTAGTTGACTGGTATAACATGTGCCGTGAAGTTTGTACTAACATAGTTCAACAAAAAGGTCAGATGGTCAGGACTACTGTAGAGCCAATACAGATAGATGAAGCTAGATTTGCTGGCAGGAGGAAATATATCCGTGGAAGATTACTTCAAGGAAATCTTGACCCACAATCAACACACAGTGAAGCAGAAATTGAAAATAATAGGAATCACGGCAACAGGATAGACGGCCCTTGGGTGTTCGGTGTAAAGAAGGGTCTTGACTGTCGTTATTTTTATGTTGATCGTCGAGACAGAAATACACTTCTACCAATAATAATTCGTGAATGTGCACAAGGATCAGTAATACATTCAGACGAGTGGCCGACTTATAGCACCTTGAATTCTCATGCATTTGTACACTCCACTGTTAACCATCAGCGGCATTACGTCGACCCAAACACTGGAACGCATACCCAATCAATTGAAAGATCGTGGTTAGATGCAAAAATCAAAATTTTGCGAACGATGAGAGGTACCGCTAAACACATGCTTCAGTCACATCTGGATGAATACTGTTATAGAATGATGAGAAAAGAATCTGTAAATTTATATTTTGAATTTCTAATGATATTAGAGAAGTCTATCGTTAAATGTCTTGATTTTTACCTTTTTCCATTTCTGCTATCGTTAAATGTCTATTATTTCCTTTTTAAATTTTTCATTAAATATAGCTAATAATAAATTCTTTTTATTTTTATTTTGTCTACTTTTTTTCCTAGTATATCACATGCCATGAACAGTAGATCAATAGTAGATCACAAACCTTCGGTAGATCACATATTGGAAGAGCACCGACAAATCTCTTTAGAGAGAAGGTAGCATTTGTCTGGACGGATGAAACACAAAAGGCTTTTGATAATTTAAAAAGAGTATTAATTAATTACCCTGTCTTGAGAGCTCCTAATTTTGACCTTCCTTTTTCTCTTGCCACGGATGCAAGTGACGTTGGTGTAGGAGCGGTGTTGTTGCAGAATGACGAGCAGGGAGTTTCTCATCCTGTCGCATTCTTTTCTAAAAAGTTGTCCTCCGCCCAACGTAGGTATTCTACTGTGGAGAAAGAGACTCTAGCTTTAGTATTTGCTATTAACCATTTTCAGGTTTATCTCTCCTCCTCAGATACACCTATTAAGGTCTTGACGGATCATAATCCCCTGACCTTCATCAGCAGATACAAGAATAAAAATCAACGATTGATGAGGTGCAGTCTCATGCTGCAAGAGTGGAATTTAGAATTTTCCCACATCCCAGGAAAAGATAATATTGTTGCCGATTTTCTCTCTCGCAGCGTTGAATATTAGTTGATTGACAGAGGGCTATGCAGTTATTAAAGGTAGTATCTGTATCGTTCTAATTATGGTTTGTGTGCTGTTGAAGTGGGCACGTAGTGAGTAGAAGCAAATGTATATTTAAGATTTATTAATCATGGTTTCTTTACAGAACACTATAATGTTTTGGGTATAGTATATGGGATCTTTAAGGTTAAAAGGTGAGGGTGATCACTGGTATTTGCTAATGGTTGATTAATTAGGTGGTCTACGGTTTTGAGGTGTCAGATACGATAAGGCTTATAATAAGTTAAGAAAAGGAGATAGGCACTAATCTGGTTATTCTGTATTTTCAGGCTAATAATAACGCTTTATCGATTTTGTTTGTTTGTTTGCGCAGGGGAGTCTTGTGGTGGTCTTCTCTGTGTCATTCGGTGTGTGTGTATGTATTGGACACTATGGTGATAAGTGTGATATATAACACTGAAATACACAGTGGTTTTTGTGATCAACATTTATTGATAGTGAGTGATGTGTATCCCTGAAAATGAACAGGGTATTGAGTGTGGAAAAGGTTATAGCCTTTGGTCTATATATACAGAATCCGGTTGTTAGTGCAATGACTCTTTACTAAGTTTATTAACGGTATGAGTGATGTGAAATTTTTTGGTTGGGTATCTATTTACCGAATGGTGATATTTTGGCTTTCTGGTTTTGGAAAGTTTTCCTGTGATTAGTCTTAAGTTTAAGAGGTTGTTAGTATTTGTTATATATTGTAATATATTGTTATCCTTGTGAGCTGCAAACCTTGGTACTTGCCACCCTCTTTCCTATTGTTTGTCATGTTTTTGCAGTTTGTTTGATAATCATTTTTGAGTTTTGATTTAATATTTCAATATGTGATGACTTGTGTTTTAATTTAAATCGCATTATAAGGGGAAAAAAATAGGAATTTTTTTTTTTTTGTTGGGTGAGGAGCTGTAACATAGTTGTTATATATTTCTGAATTATTTAAGTTTTTAGATGTATAAGATTAAGTATAGACGTATTGTTATAAGGTTAAGTATGGACTTATTCTTTTCTTTCTTTAATAGTTTGTCTTTTCACTGGTGGTTATGTTAGTGTTTATAATGGACTAACAGCTGTTTTATATTTTCAAGTGGTGTGGGTTTCGTGGCTGCGCTCCTGTGAACGGAGGTTTGAACGGGCTTGTTGGGGGAGGGTTCCTTAGTGTGTTTCTGAGCCTCCAACCTTGAAGGGCACGACATTTGCTGTTGGAACTATATCTATTTCTCACCATTGCAGAGCTACTTTGTGAAGCTGTTTAGCTATTCTGGATATCCTTTCTCTGCAGCAGGGACCATTTATCCTGCCTATTGTTT
>NC_090744.1:156720-171720 GCF_036898095.1 Palaemon carinicauda
GAAGAAGACGAGGTTTGGGTAGTGAGCTACTGCCCTTCTCTCTTTCTTCTATCCTTTCTCTCTCTCTGATCAGTGCCAGTCCACTGCCATTACGACCCTCCCGGCAACAGCCGTCAGCATAACCCGGTATCCTCTCTGTCTCATTGATTGACGTCAGTGTTGGAATACCTTCACCGGTTGCTTGCCAACTGCCGACTTGCCGGCAATCTGCCATCATCCTGAGGTTTCACCCTCTCTCTGCCACAGAGACTGATGACAGGGAGGGGTTCCCCCTCGAGGGAGATTTGCCGGCTCCCGGCGTGCTTCCGGCACCTAATCTTATTACTTCAGTTGACTGTCACCTCTTCCCTGCCGGTCTTGTGTTGGCAGTGTCTATTGTATAGCTATATACGATAGCCAGTACATCTATGGAATAGTACATACCCTAGGCAAAAACCTATGGTGTATAGTTGTACAGTAAATTCTTCTGGCATACTCTGTGCTTCCATGCACAGTCCCTTGCCGATACCTATCTGAATTGGGAATAATCATTTCTCCCACTTTCTTCTATGCTGAATGAACTCGGCTCCCCCTCTCACCATGACTAATACCCTGGAGGAAGTCTAAGCTATGCTTTATCTAATGTGGATGATTCCTTCCCCCTCTTGAGGCTCTTACAGAGTCCCTAGAATTAGTTATGGTGTGGGGTCACGGCAATTGGCTGGGCGGGATACACAAGTATGTGTCTTTTCTGCTTCATTTCCAGCTTACCTATCTTAAGCTTACACTTGGAAAGGAATCTTATATTGTAAGTTTAAATAACTTTAAGACTAATCTAAGATTATTCTAAGTCAATGTAAAAGACTTCTGTAGACTCATGTGCCCCTTTCTTTTACAGGAGGAGTACATCCGATGTGAGAGCGCCTTCTGCAGCGTTCGGCGCCCGGACTTCTATGGCCACCTGGCATGCCGAACCCACGCCAGCTGTTCCATTGCCCAAGGGACTCTACGGTATTGTGACCCACAGGTTTGCACTGTCTGCAAAGACCTGCTCCATGAGGCGTTCGAGGCCCCCCCCCCCCAGTGGAGGCCAGGAACATCGCCCGAGAGAAACTACGCAAATGGGTGTGTGGTTTCCAGAAGAACACCACGGGGCCCTATCTCCCGAACGAGAAGATGAGAGCTTTGCTCTTTCTAAAGGCATCTGCTGAGGCTGTTATCCCCAAGCCTGATATCCCCTGTGTCCAGCTGACGGTTGAACCGGATGTATCAGACGCATTGCAAGACTTCCATCTTGACGAGGTGGAGCGGATGTCGGAAGTGTCGGACACCACCGAAAGGACCCTGATGGCCGAGGATTGAGAAGAGGAGGAGCAGGCAGAGGTTCCTTACTCTGAGGGCGAAGGCACCAGTGCCCCCTCTGTTACTTCTGTTGCTATTTCGGTACCCGTCCCCTCTACTTCTTCCACTCCCGCGCCGGTGGTAGTGGACAACCAGGATAGCCTTCAGGCCTTGGTGGCATTTCTGGACGAAAGGTTTTATAAGAGAGACGAAGACCTTAAGAGGGAGATCCTCCGTCTGTCGAAACTGACTCCGAGGAAGATCAAGGTTGAGGACCTTCCCCCTTGCTCAGTGACCAACCCATGGAGGCATGCAGAACACATGCCAATCATGAGTGGACGAATCTTCGTCAACGATAAGCTAGGCGCCATCCCCCTTGAAGAGGTGGAGTTTTGGCCTAGTTTCGAAGCATACCCAGACTTTTACATCCATCTCAAGTCCGAGCCAGTTTCCAAGGAGGAAACCAAGCCTAAAGAGGTCATCGTCTTTGACCATGCAAAGGCTCAAGCTCTTCTGGCCGGCTGCCTTAAGAGTAAGGGCTACACCAACTCCAAGGTGCCGGCCCTAAGCAAGAAACACCCATCCTTTCTTGCTCCTGCCACCATGGTCTTTCCCTTCACCGAAAAATTAATGTTGGCAGTGTTGAGGGCGGTGGAGGAAGGGAAACCCTGCCCTACATTGGAGGATTGTAGGCCCCTCTCCCTTGCCCTCCCTCCCGACGACAAGAACTGGAAAGACATCCAGTTAACTTTCTCCATAGGAAAGTTGGAAGCTGAGGTCGCAGGACGGCAGTTCAATGAGAACCTCCCCAAGCTCTCCGAATATATACCTTCTGCATTGGGAGCTGGACAAGAAAGAGAGGCTGGCTGCCTCCCTTTCTCACCAAGTTCAATTGGAGATGATGGCCGGGGACACTCAGACCCCAGGCTTCTACATGGTCTTGGCTAAGACCCATCTCGACACCCTAACGAAGGACTTTTACAGCTTCATCAAGGCCCGGAGAGCCTGTAGAGAATTCATGTTTGTGGATGCAACCGTCAAATGCGAACCCCGGAAACAGAGTTCCTCCAACATTTGGGGGAAAGATCTCTTCCTTAACGACCTCGTGAAGGAGATCGTAGACAGAGCCACCCCGGAGAACCGGAACCTTCTTCACAAGTGGGGCATGTCGTAGAAGAGGAAATCTTCTCAGGATTAGGGCCCCCAACCTAAGAAGAAATTGAATAAGCCCAGACCCCAGCAGCGGCAGGCTAAACGACAGTTTCCAGCACCCGCTGCTCCCCAGTTAGTGGCTCAGCCCCAACAGACCTTTCAGCTGGTCCCTCAGCCGGTGGTGGCTCAGTCACCAGTCTTCACACCAGCCTACGAAAGGCAGTCGACTACCTTTCGTCCTAAAGGTAGAGGCTCCGGCAAAGACTCCTCTCAACGTCCATCCAGAGGGAGAGGAGGATGGGGAGCAGGCGGCCGAGGTGGTAAACCTATGGGAAACCAGAAGCATAAGATGCTTCCGGTGGGAGGAAGACTCCGCCTCTTTCAGGATCATTGGACCTTCGATCCTAGGGCTCACAGCATCATCATGAATGGACTAGGGTGGAGCTGGGTAACTCCACTGCCAATCTTCCACCAATTCTTCCAACATTCCACTCACGTCCTGGAAGAATACGTCTAAGAACTCTTGAACAAGAAGGTGATCAAGAGGGTAAAGTCCACCAGGTTCCAAGGAAGACTATTCTGTGTTCCCAAGAAAGACTCCGACAAACTCAGAGTCATTCTGGACTTGTCCTCTCTCAACAAGTTCATAGTGAACAACAAATTCAAGATGCTAACTCTTCAGCACATAAGAGCCCTACTGCCTCAAAAGGCATACACAGTCTCAATAGACTTGGCAGACGCCTACTGGCACATTCCAATGAATCGCCAGGCCTCCTCATACCTAGGATTCAGGCTCCAAAGAAGGAGTTACGCTTTCAAAGCCATGCCCTTCGGACTCAACATAGCTCCAAGGATCTTCACGAAGCTCGCAGAAACGATCGTCCAACAGCTACGCTTACAAGGCGTCCAGGTGATGGCTTACCTGGACGATTGGCTGGTATGGGCAGCATCCTCAGAAGAATGCTTGCAAGCTTCCAGAAAGGTGAACCAGTTCCTGGAACATCTGGGTTTCCAGATCAACACCAAAAAGTTTCGACTTTCTCCAGCTCAGAAGTTTCAATGGCTAGGAATCCATTGGAACCTTCAGTCACACCGTCTTTCTATCCCTCTGAAGAAAAGGGAGGAAATAGCGGGATCTGTCAAGAGACTCCTAAAATCCAAACGGATTTCAAGACTACAACAGGAACAGGTGCTCGGCTCCCTCCAGTTCGCTCCAGTGACAGACCCAGTGCTGCGAGCACAGCTAAAGGATGCATCGGGAGTCTGGAGAAGATATGCACCCATCGCTCGAAGAGATCTCAAGAGACCTCTGCCAACCAGGCTTCGCTCACTCTTAAAGCCATGGTCGGAGGCAAAGAACCGGAGAAGATCAGTTCCTCTTCAACCACTGCCTCCGTCGGTCGTTATCCACACGGATGCATCGTTAGAGGGATGGGGGGGGGGGGCGGTCACTCCCATCAACGACAAGTTCAAGGAACATGGTCTCCCCCATTCAAGACGTTCCACATCAACATCTTGGAGGCCATGCCAGTCTTTCTTACTCTGAAGAGGCTGTCTCCATGTCCCTCAATCCACATCCGTTCAACTCTGGACAGCGCCCTTGAGGTCAGATGTCTCAACCGTCAGGGCTCAAGATCACCCCAACTCAACCAAGTGTTGCTGCCCATCTTCCGCTTGGCGGACAAGAAAAGATGGCACCTTTCAGCAGTTCACCTACAAGGATTCCGCAACGTGACGGCGGATGCTCTATCGAGGACAACCCCGATAGAGTCAGAATGGTCCCTAGATGCAGATTCATTCTCCTTCATCTCCCTACAAGTCCCAGAACTGCAGATCGACCTCTTCGCGACGAGCAACAACAAGCAACTTCCTCGTTACGTGGCCCCATACAAGGACCCCAGAGCGGAAGCGGTGGACGGACGCCATGTCCCTGGATTGGAACAGATGGTCCAAGATTTACCTGTTCTCTCCACCCAACCTTCTGCTGAAAGTCCTCACCAAGCTGAGAACCTTCCAAGGAACAGCAGCCCTAGTGGCACCCAAGTGGCCCCGGAGCAACTGGTTCCCACTAATCCTGGAGTTACAACCCAAGCTAATTCCCCTGCCGGACCCAGTTCTCTCCTAGCAAGTTCAGAAGTCGATTGTCTTCGCTTCATCAAGGAACACCCAAGACCTTCATCTCAGGATTTTCTCTCCCTAGCCGTAAAGAAGAGGTTTGGGATCTCGAAGAAATGTTTTGACTTCTTAGAGGAATGCAAAACAATATCTACCAGAAGGTAATGCGAGTCATCCTGGAAGAAATGGGTGTCATTCGTCAAGGCTAAAAATCCTACAGAAATCTCTATAGACTTTTGTCTGTCCTTCTTTATTCACCTTCAAGGACAAGGCTTGGCAACCAACACGATTTCCACCTGCAAATCGGCCTTGATAAGACTATTACTTTATACCTTCCAGATAGACCTGTCCGATGACATCTTTAACAAGCTGCCAAAGGCATGTGCGAGACTCAGACCTACACCTCCACCGAGGCCCATCTCCTAGTCTCTTGACAAGGTGCTCCACTTTGCCTCAAGTCTGGACAATGAGTCTTGCCCTCTGAAAGATTTGATTACAATATTTATGTACAGCTTGCTCTTTATTGTTTTACTTTCTTTTACCCAGGAACATGATTATGAACACAGAGATGTTTGGAACGTTGTTATTTGTTGGTGATGGAAATAAATTTAAGAATGTTTGGCGTTGTCCTAATTCTCCAGTTCCTTATTAAACTGAAGTTCCCTTCCATCCGCTCAGTATCGGATATTATCATTCGCCGTAATAATAATAATAATAATAATAATAATAATAATAATAATAATAATAATAATAATAATAATAATAACAATAATATATAATTATTAGAACCCTTTCCCTTTTTCAGCAAAGAGCTCAATATATCTCAATATAACTGATCAAACCAAATATTTCATGGTAATAATATACCATTTGATGGTAATTTGCCAATCAAAGCTTCATAAAAAGCTAAACATAACTGAATTAACTATTTATAATACATCTTGTCAAAAACAACCAGAACACGTTGAACTCTACGGACTTTAAAACACACCTTTCACTACATGCCATTCTCAGTGTTCATGGTTTACCAATTATTCGCATCATTATGCAATTTAGCAAAATCCCTCTCCATGGATAATATACAATAATACTCGTAATATAACAAGGAGATCCCTTGTAAAAACAGTTTGATTTTCAAAGCTTCATGAAAAATATAATATTTAGATTTGGTGCCATTCTCGATGTTCTAGAAACGAAAATTATATAGATAATTCTCGTTAAGACTAAAATATAAAAAAAAGATATATTTTCGATTTACTTCAGTTATCTATTACTAAACGCATCTGTATTAAAGTAATTTGTATTTACATGGCGACTTCGAGTACTGAAATGCTCGGGATCTCTATATCCATAGTTTAAATGCAAGTCATAGTCTGAACGTATATCATATTAATGTTACAGACAACACACAGGTATATTGATAGATAGATATGTCTCTCTCTCTCTCTCTCTCTCTCTCTCTCTCTCTCTCTCTCTCTCTCTTTATATAAATAAATAAATATATATATATACATATACATACATATGTATATAAATATATATGCATATATATTATATACAGTATATATAAATATATATATATATATATATATATATATATATATATATATATATATATATTTATATTTAAACATATATATTTATATATATACATATATATATATATATATATATATATATATATATATATATATATATGAATATATGTGTGTGTATGTGTGTATATATACATTTGTTTTAATTATGAAAATATCAATGACATTAGGACGTTTTTCTTGCTACTCGATGTAGTTCTCCTGCTTGCGTGCAAACTCGGCCATGCTGTTCTATCTTATTTCTCTTTCTCTTGTTTTGTTAAAGTTTATATAGTTTGTATATGAAAGATCTTATGTAATGTTGTTACAGTTCTTGAAATATTTCATTAAGATTTTTTTTGCTTCTCGTTGATTATTTATTTCCTTGTTTCTTGTCCTCACTGGGCTATTTTTTCTTGCTGGAGTCCAGGACCTTATAGCATCTTTCTTTTCCAAATAGGGTTGTAGCCTATCTTGTAATAATAATGATAATAATAACAATATAATAATGATGATGATAATAATATTAATAATAATAACAATAGTATAACGTATGTGTATTCTACACACAATTACTTTGAACATAATAACATTTCTTGGGTGTTTATAAATAAGTAGAAATAATGTGTTCAATTGCATAACATTCATTTATTTATGGTCTTATTTCCTTCCCTCACTGGGCTATTTCTCCCTGTTGGAGCCCTTGGGCTTATAGCATCTTGCTTTTCCAACTAGGCCTGTAGCTTAGCTTATAATAATAATAATAATAATAATAATAATAATAATAATAATAATAATAATAATAATAATAATAATAATTCTTCAGTTGACTCCTAAGATATATGCAATCTCATGATACAGATATACTGTCTACATGTAAATGATTCTATTTTCCTTTGAAATAATTGTTTTTTTCCCCCAGATATTTCATGCATTGAATTTCAAGATCTCTCGAGTATTCTGTATTTCACATTTCAAAACTTCAAATTATGAATTTTATGTCATTTGAAGCTAAATTTCTAAAAAAAGAAAAATAGTAGTTTTTCTCAATCATCACATATTTTCCACTTCCGGCTGATATCAATATATCCGTGGCTTCAAAAAACACAATACAATTTTCTTCTTCTCTCACAGATATGTCAATTTATTGACTAGATTAAACACAGAAATTGTAAGCTGTTATCTACAGAGGGAGAGCCAACCCCTTCCTCTCACTCTCACAGTTCCAGACCAACTAACTGAGGCGTATCTGTTTGACCGTTTCCTTCCTTGGGTTACCTTAAGCGCCTCGGTTGTCAGATGTAAGGCAACTTCCAGCACAGCTCGGTTGACTATATCTTCCCTAAATCTCTCTTTTTCTCTTTTTATTCGTCTCGCTTTATCTTCTCTTCCTCTTCTCCCCATTCCAGCGGGTGCTTCCCTTTCTTATCTTTCCCCTTTAGTGGAAGACCCAAGAGATGTTTATGCCGAATTAATCGGTTCGGCTTTTTTTACCTGGCCCCCTTTTTTTTTTCCCGACATACCGGGCGGATAAAATTCTCGCTCTTGGAAAAGTCAGTTTAAAAAGAGCTACGTTAGCTTTATCATTTCTGAGCGACCTGTGAGCTCATAGCTAACTCTGCTTAGTCATTAATAGGCAGTGTCTGGCTCTCCCGGGTCCTGGCATGCTCATTCTTTGCACACCTCTCTCTGGGCAAGTGCATAGGTGGTTGGCGGGGCCACACATAGAAGCTCGCCCCGTGCAGTAAGGGGGGTAAAAAGTGGACTTTCTCAGAGTGGGGTGTGCCAGATCTTCCTGTGTCCGACTGTACATAGAAATGTTAGCTCTGTCGTTCATGAGCAGCCTTCAAAATGTATAAAAAACGGACGAAATTCCAAAGTAAAAATAGAAAAATCTAGCTAATATTTGCGCCTTTTGAAAAATAAACTCGATTTTTATACATCCTTAAGCCGGGGACATTTTCCATTATGTTGCTCTAGTTTTCGTTTATATAGAGAAACTTTGCAAAATATAAATATTACAACTTCATCATTACTTCATTATATACATAAAGGTTTCATCTGAATTTCTCAAAGAAATAATACATCTTGTCTCAAAACCCTATTTCATGTGTTATTATAATAGCTTTTAGTGTTAACGTCCCGGATTGGTGATCGCCACACTGGGGTTCAAATCCTGCTCAAACTCGGTGGTTCCTTTGGTCGCTGAAACCTCACCATCATTGTGAGCTAAGGATGGATGGGTTTGGGTAGCCTATAGGTCTACCTGCTGAATCATCGGCAGCCATTGCCTAGTCGTACCTGGTCTCTGCTTGGGTGGAAAAGTGGCTAGGGCAATGTCACTGTCCTTTGTCTATGCCATTCATGAGTGGTCTTTAAAGGTATATAGGTTTGAAGGCAGCTCATGAATACCAGAGGCAAGGGAGAGTGACATTGCCCTATTTAGCGGGACAATGCCCTAGAGACTATCCATATATACATATGATCAGCGCTCATGCCCCTCTCCCCTCAAGGTAGGATCATGAAGGACCAGGCAATGGCTGCTGATGACTCCACAGATAGACCTATAGGTTCCCCCAAACCCCCAACCTTAGCCCACAGGGATGGTGAGGTTGCAGCGACCAAAGGAACTATGGAGTTTGAGCGGGACTCAAACCCCAGTCTGGCGATCACCAGGCAAGGACGCTACCACCACAAATTGTAAAGAAATAAATAAAAAAATTCTAATAACCTAACATTAAGGAGCTCATTATTATTATTATTATTATTATTATTATTATTATTATTATCATTACTAGCTAAGCTACAACCCGAGTTAGGAAAGCAAGATGCTGCAAGGCCAAAGGGTCCAACAAGGAAAAATAGTCCAATGAAAAAAGGAAATAGAGAAATAAATAAAAATATGAGAAATAATGAACAATTAAAATGAAATATTTAAAAAAAAGTAACAACATTAAAACATCTTTCAGATATAAAGTATAAAGAAAGACTTAATATCAACCTGTTCAAGATTGAAAAAACATTTGCTGCGAGTTTGAACTTTTGAAGTTCTACCGATTCATCCACCCGATTGGGAAGATCATTCCACAACTTGGTCACAGCTGAAATAAAACTTCCGGAATACTGTGTAGTATTGAGCCACATGTTGGAGAAGTTTAGTTGCCATTCTGTGAATCTTTCCCTTTCCACCTTCTGCAATCTATTGGCTTCCGCATTCCACCATCTTGGGCAGCTTAGGATTTCTAAATTGAAATCCATCACTTTATGTTCAGCTTTTGTCTCATCTTGTCAGTTCCAGAATGGCTATCTAAGTCTTGCTTGTCCTTCGAGCTCTGGTAGAAAGCTGGTGGGCCTTCATATAGACGATATAGTTTGTCCTTTTCTTTGTTGGATAAAACGTAGAGCTGTAATATATATGCGCAGATACACACACACACACACACACACACACACACACACATATATATATATATATATATATATATATATATATATATATATACGCATATATATATATGTATATATTTATATGATAAATTATTCACATTTAGACGTGTTTTTTTCATATTTCATGTAAGCCATATATATTAATACATTAAAGTCTGGATATTTCTTCGTGGCTGAGTGGTATGGTCAATGTCATACAGGTATCCTGGATCAGGATTCGAAACCCGGCCGGTCAGGTAATATAGTCTGTGAGTGATTTCGCCTTGGGCTCTGATCCCAAGGTCGTTAAGAGAATCCACACTTCAATGTATTAATATATATGGCTTATTTGAAATATATATATATATATATATATATATATATATATATACATAGTTGGAAAAGCAAGATGTAATAAGCCCAAGGGTTCCGACAAGGAAAAATAGCCCAGTGAGGAAATGAAATAACAATGATATGAGAAAAAATGAAATATTTAAAAAAAGTAACAACATATAAACAGATATTTCATTTATAGACTAGAAAAAGACTTATGTCAGACTGTTCAAAATAAAAACATTTGCTGCAAGTTTGAACTTTTGAAGTTCATACACTTGAGAAAGAGACATATAATCTGAACTAAAGGGGACCTCAGTAGAGCGCATACCTTCACCGCGGCAGCTTATTTCTCGACCTTTTGCTCGACCTTGACGTTGACCTTTGTCCTTAACATGTATTAATTGGTGTGGATTTTCATACACTCAAATATGAACCAAGTTTGGAGTCTAAGTGACAACGATGTCCAAACTTATGGATGATTACATGAACTGGATATTTTGCTTGACCTTTGACCTTGACCTTCCAAAATTTGATAATTTCCAGCTATTTAGAGAACGTGACCTTAACCTTTGACCTTAACCTTCCAAAATTGAATATTTTCTAGGTTTTTACATTATAGTTAATCGCTGCAGGCTTCATTACCCTTCGATTAAAATTGTGACCAGTGTACCAACCGTGTGTCACACAATTGTACATAATTCCTATTGTATATATTATGCTTGTATCTGCGCTCTTCCATCGCACTAAAAAGAACCTGAATGATCATGTCTCCGGTTTTCCTCTGAACTTTGTCTGTCTCTCGAACATGCCATGTCCTGTTGCCTTGCCGTTTTGTATATAAAGGAGAGTGTTCTATAATAATATAACTCAGTCGTTTCCAATCTGCCTTTGATTTCACAACTCCTCTCTCGGCCTGTCACATTGGTGACCCCGGAAGTCGACTCGCTCCCACCGCCTTCCACCCCCACCCCCTCGCCCCTTCATCGTTGGTACTATGGCGGACTCTACGGCAGTTGGTGCTGCGGCCGCTCCATTCAAACTTTCATCATTTGCCAGCGGAGAGGCGTTTGCTTGGTTTCAGCGCGCAGAAGTCCAGTTTCGTATCAGGGGCGTGACTCGCTCAACCACCAAAGCGGATTATGTTCTCGCGGCGATACCCGAGGACACCTTCCCAGAAATATCCGACTGGCTTTGTGAACAAGGAGACACCCCAATAGCGTATGACGACCTCAAATCATACCTTCTGCAGCAGTACTCGCCGTCGCCAGCCGCCCGTATAGCAAAGCTTTTTCAGCTCTCGCAACAACCGTTGGGGGACCAAAGGGCTTCGCTTGCCCTCAGGGAAATGACCAGTATCGCTCGCCTTCAACCTGCCGCAGACGGCTCTCCTCGTGAGGTGAACCTACTCCGTGCCCTTTGGATACGCCGTTTACCTGAACCTGTGCGCGCTGCCATACCCGATGTCGATAGTTTACCCATAAAGGACTTGATGACCAAAGCCGACGCCCTTATGGACAGCCACTTCAAGACCTCCATCAATGCCTCCACCCCTGACGACGAGGATGCCTATTCAACGTCAACCGAAGCTGACATGAATGCCGTAGGACATACACGCCTACCCCGTGACGTGCCGAAGTGGCGACAAAGCCGCCCACCACCCACCAATCGCTCGCGCCCCAACGAACGACTTCTACAGCCACTTACTACCTCCCATCCGCCGCAGTTTTGCTACTACCACTTCAGATTCGGGGCAACCGCGAAGAAATGTGCCAAAGATTGTCAGTGGCCAAAAAACGTGTAAGTAGGCCATCGCTTGTGGCGGTGGCTTCCCATGTTTCTAATCTTTTCTTTTTACAGGATGCAGGAACGGGCGTGCGATTTTTGGTAGACACGGGTGCTTGTCGTTCTCTTTTGCCAAGGAAACTCTTCAAGGCACAACGTAGTCTGTCTACATCTGCCGACGTCCGCTTGGTAGCTGCCAACGGATCTGCGATACCCACCTACGGTTACGAGAACCTCACATTATCGTTCGGAAACAGTAAATTCAATTGGAAGTTTCTCGTCACAATGCCAATCCTCGGTGCGGATTTCCTCTCTCATTTCCACCTTCTGGTCGATGTCGCCCACCGAAGATTGGTCAACGCAGACTCGTACTTGTCGACACCTCTTCAACCCGCCCCCTCTAACCTTGCTCTCCACATCAGCGCACCCACAGATGCCTACACTCACCTCCTCACGTCGTACCCGGAAGTTTTCCGTCCAGAACTTCGCCAAACGCCCACGGTTCCTGCCAAGCACGGTATTTGTCACCATATCAAGACGACGGGACCCCCGGTCTTCGCAAAATTCAGATGTCTGGCACCGGAACGATTGGCAGCCGCCAAACAGACGTTCACCGAAATGGAGAAAATGGGCCTTTGCCAAAAGGCCTCCAGCCCATGGTCGTCACCCTTACACATCGTTCTGAAGAAAGGCGGCTCCCTCCATCCGTGCGGGGATTACAGGCGCCTGAACATGCAAACAGAACCGGATCACTACCCCCTCCCAAACATTGCCGATGTAACCTCCTACCTGCACAAAGCAAAGGTTTTCTCTACGCTCGACCTCCTGAAGGGGTATTATCAGGTGCCTATGAACCCAGAAGACATCCCCAAGACCGCCATCACCACTCCGTTTGGCACATATACCTTCACTTACTCCTGTTTTGGCCTTCGTAATGCTGGGGCAACGTTTCAACGTCTCATGGATGGCATCTTAGGGGACCTCCCTTTCTGTGTATGTTATGTGGACGACATACTTGTGTTCTCCTCCTCAAAAGAGGAACACCTCCGTCACCTGCGCATCGTGCTCGACCGCCTGCAACAAAACGGCCTTGTAGTCCGGTACGACAAGTGTACCTTTGGCGCCAACGAAGTGTCGTTCTTAGGGCACCGTATCACTCCTGAAGGAGTCCATCCCCTCCCTGAGAAGGTAGCAGCCGTTCAGAATTTCCCCACGCCCTCGACCGTCAAAGCTCTGCAGGAATTCTTGGGCATGATCAACTATTATCACCGTTTTCTGCCAGCCATTGCCGCCACTCTTGCTCCCCTCTACGCCTCCCTCATGGGCAAGCCAAAGGACTTGAAGTGGGGTCCCCTTCAAGAAGCGGCCTTCTGCAATACAAAGAAGGCCCTATCAACTGCTGCGGCTCTCACTTTTCCTATCCCACACGCCCCTCTCCTTCTCTCCACCGATGCCAGCGACGTCGCTATTGGTGCAGTACTCGAGCAGGTGGTCAAAGGCTCGCCCCGCCCATTGGCCTTCTTCAGCAGAAAACTGTCCAAGGCAGAATCGGGTTATTCTACCTTCGATCGAGAATTGCTGGCGGTGCACTTGGCTGTCCGTCACTTTCGCCATTTCTTAGAAGGTACGCCCTTCGTCATTCGCACAGACCACATGCCTCTGGTGCACGCCTTCACTCGACAGTCTGACGCCTGGTCCGCCCGTCAACGCCGACATCTCTCCGCCGTGGCTGAATACAATTGCACCCTCCAATACGTCCCTGGGAAAATGAAACCCGTTGCCGATGCCCTGTCAAGAAACACGTTGGCTGCCGTTCAACTGGGATTGGATTACAACGCCCTGGCTGAAGCCCAAAGACAGGATCCAGAGTATCAAGCTTGTAGGACATCCTGCACGTCCCTCCGTTGGGAGGATTTTCCCCTCGAAAACTCCAACACCACCCTCCTCTGTGATGTCAGTACTGGTAGACCGCGACCTTGGATTCCTGCTCCCATGCGCCGACAGGTGTTTGATTTCATCCACGGCCTTTCACATCCCTCGTGCCGTTCTACTGCACAGCTGCTGAAGGCAAAGTTCATTTGGCACGGCATTTCTAAGGATGCTAAGGATTGGGTCCGTGCCTGCACTTCTTGCCAAACTTCCAAAGTACATCGACACACGGATTCAGGAGTGGGCACCTTTCCTCAACCTCAGCGTCGTTTCGCACACATTCACGTCGACGTTGTAGGCCCCCTACCCACATCACAAGGACATCGTTACCTGTTTACCGTCATCGACCGCTCCACTCGTTGGCCTGAAGCCATTCCCATGGAAACTGCAACGTCCGCCGCATGTACATCTGCCTTACTCTCTGGATGGATTTCAAGATTCCGTATCCCTGAGCATATTACTTCTGACGGGAACAACTTTCACCTCTTAATTATGGACGTCATTAGCGAATCTCCTGGGCATCACCCTACATCAGACAACGGCCTACAACCCCGCTGCCAATGGAATGGTTGAACGTTTTCATCGCACCCTCAAAGCAGCTTTGATGTCCCGCTGCAAGGATTGCAACTGGTTTACTCAGCTTCCCTGGGTCCTCCTTGGACTAAGGACCACTCCTAAAGACGCCCTCGACGTCTCGGCAGCCGAAATGGTGTATGGCGACCCGTTGGTCGTCCCTGCCGAGTTTTTTCCTTCTACAACCTCCTCCGACGATCTCCAGCGCATACGTCACGTCGTGGGAAAATTTACTCCGTGCCGCCAGACTTACAAGCCCCCAGCGAAGCATCACATACCAACGGACTTGCACTCTGCAACGCACGTCTTCCTGCGCAACGACACCAGCAAGCCACCGTTAACGCCCCCTTACACGGGACCTTTCCTTGTGATCCGACGCAGTCCGAAAGCATTCCTCCTAAACATTCGGGGCAAAGAAGACTGGGTCTCCATTGATCGTCTAAAACCTGCTTATCTTCTGCCAGATAACCCGCCTACAGTTCGCCTCTCTAGATCAGGGCGCCCTATTTAACATGTACAGTATGTCATTTTTAGGGGGGGAGCCATGTACCAACCGTGTGTCACACAATTGTACATAATTCCTATTGTATATATTATGCTTGTATCTGCGCTCTTCCCTCGCACTAAAAAGAACCTGAATGATCATGTCTCCGGTTTTCCTCTGAACTTTGTCTGTCTCTCGAACATGCCATGTCCTGTTGCCTTGCCGTTTTGTATATAAAGGAGAGTGTTCTATAATAATATAACTCAGTCGTTTCCAATCTGCCTTTGATTTCACAACTCCTCTCTCGGC
>NC_090744.1:179220-196720 GCF_036898095.1 Palaemon carinicauda
TTTGTGCAAGGTGAGTCATAATTTCCCATAAATGTCAGATCTTAAAAATTACGACTCATCCACCGTTGATTTATATAATTATGGCAATCATAGTCCTGATAAAGGTTATAAATTTGATTGTTTTTATACTAGTTTCATGTAATTTTAAATGGGGGAAAATTTAAGTTTTTGGTTGTTGCTTGAAATGAGTCTTAATTATTTTTTTTCCAAAGACTAGCAATTCTGAAATGTAGACACAGATGGCGCCACTGCTTCTACAAGGACACTAAAGAAACTATTCGTTGTTTTGTCATCCTTGATATGTCAAGTCAACGTTGGTGAAGTTACTTTTTCTCTGCTTAGGTTACAGTGCATTTAGTCTTGAAAGTGGTATTCATCTAGATGTCAAGTGTGATTTCTTACAGTGTTAAGTCCAGCTAAGTTCTGTGATAATTAGATTGTGAACGTGACGCTAGTATAAAGATTGTTAATTCTACAGGCTCCTTTCCACACACCAAGAACCGGTAAGATTGTGTAAGCTCTCGGGTAATATGTCCATTTGCGCCAGTTAAGTTTGTGAAACTTTCAATGTGTTAAATGTTCCTGTCAACCATCAAAGTGCATAAATATTGCCATGCTTTTCCTAAACTTGTAAGTTTGTAAGTTTTAATCTTATAATGGTAGTTTAGTTAGTTTGTGCAAAGTTTTTTAGATAATTTTTTTTTTAATGTAGAAGATTTAATTACCTAAGTGTCCTTGTGTTTAAAACCAAATCGTTAAGCCATGAGTGTAACTGCTGATTTTATTAATTTTTTCTTTTTTTTCAAATGCTACTTTGTTACTGTAGCTTGCACGGCAATAAAGAAAACCGTAATTTTAATCTGAAGTTCTCCATTTACATATACTGCTCTCAGCCGTATTTCAGTAAAGTAATGTGACCATAATTATTAACTCTTACGGGTTGGTAACCTTTGTATCACTCCTTTACGTCGTTAAATATGTTTCAAACGGTCAGGAATTTTACAGATTTTTTATTAGGGGAAAATTCTTTAAGTGATTGATGAATCGGATTGATTTTAGCAATTGAGTCGGTGTCGGTTTTAGAAAGTTTGAAGTTAATGTTTAGAGGTACACCAATTATCTATAAAGTTTGTCCAGTCTTGCTAGCTTAATTTCCTGCACAACAAAGCTACGAAATTTGCAATTACTATCGGTTGCATTGTTTAATGTTCATAGTTATTGAAAGTTTAACAAAACCTCTTAACGGAGTAAAATCTCTTACAAAGTTATTTTCAAACTCTTAATTTGATGAATAGACACTTTACCGTATATTGCGACATAACTTTAATTATCAGTCTACATTCAAAGTTGTTTAGTCTGTTACGTTTAATTCTTATTTCGATTTTTTAATTAAATTTTGTTAAAAAATATCACTTCGATGCGTTAATTTTTCTGTTCATCTATATGAATCTGAAAGCTTATTTAAATGTGAAATAAATAATTTCGAATCTATTGAATTTCCCAGTTAAATGGAACATAATTTTGTTAATAGGGCATCTTATATTGGTATTGGACGCATGAATTTACTTTTACGGTAAAGATGGGTCCATTGAAAACTTGGTTTTACTGAAAGCTATTTGTTCCTGATTACTGCTTACGTAGCCTACACTAAAGTTTGCCGTAAAGTTTAAAATCCTGGATTAAATGTTGCAGGATTTAGTTCCAAAAACTGATAATTGGCGTATAAGCGTGATATTACTGTCACCAACCCGTGAAAGATAATGTTGGGTAAAGTTACGGTCTCATGCAATTTACTAAAATACGACTAAGAGCAGTGTACTTTTAGAGAATTTCATATTAAAATTAGATTAGTGTACAATGACGACAATGAATAAACTTGTTTGTGCATGAAAATATTGACTGGTTCTTATTCATTAACAGTATTTACTGAAACTTAAGTATTAAAATTTATAAGCAGAATGTTTTAAAATTTAATTATTTTGAGACTGAGTCTATGAAATCTAGACTTTTTTTTATCATAGAAAAATTAGCTTTTATAACAGCTGGTGTAAAATTTTATTTGTTGCTTCTTAATCATCATAGATTAACTTATCTTTTCAGCTGATTCTCTAGTTCATACAAGTCTACCAAATGAGATTTAATTAGATTGAAAGTTTTGAACTTTACTATCATAAGTTAGATTCTAACGTTACCATAAAGTGTTGATGTTTTAGTACATTCAAATGCTAAGTCGTAAGAGATCTTGGGTTAGTTTTAAAGGTACTGACTGTTATCAATCAATGCTGATAGAAAATATTGACTACCACCACGCAAATATTTAATTCTGTGTTCTATTGGCAGCAAATGAAAGACTTTTTGTAAAACTGGTAAAGACCAGATCTTTTCTTGATTTAAACTGATTTCAAAATCAGTCTTCAGTCTCTTAAACTTTTCCTCTTTACTTTGCTTACCAAGATTTCTTAATGAAAGTTTTTTATTTATTGTTAATTATGTTAAAACCTTTCAGACGCTGGCTGTACTGGGAATCCTGCACTTCTGCTGAATGCATCCTGTCACATTTTCAAAATAAACTCTTCCTAGTATATTTAATTGGAAATCAATGGTAAGAATTCACTTAACTCTCCAAACAACCCCCCCTCCTTTTTTTTTTTTACATATTTTTTACATATCCAATATATTCATTGTTTGAAGTCTTAACATTGTCATGATTTTACGAAGTTCAAGGTTAACTAGTTTTAGATTTAACTGGTATGACTTTGTGATTTCATTTGGACTGAAATTTTATTTCTATGGCTGTGGTTTGTAATAATTTTACTTTAAAGTTACCTTATTTTATTTTGACCATGTTCCAACATAGTAGTGATGAGTTTACTGTTTAAAATTAGCTATTCTATTTGTATTTATAACTTGCAATAACTTTACTTAGTTTAAAGTTGACTAGTTTTATTTGAATGATTGGTGACCATTAAAACTTATGTATTTTATATTTTGCCTAAATATTAAAATAATTTTCTTTCAGATATCAATTGGTATTGCACCGTATGAGTGAAACTTATCCATCTGGCCACATACTGTTATAAATCAAGGATTCTGTGGAATGAGAACTAAAGCACTAAAGTGTTTTTTTCAACCTTTAAGACAAACTACGGACATTGGTTCTGTGACATTTTACCCACTTTACCCACAATGGACCTGGCATATGACTCAATGCTTACAAATACTTCTCAAATATGGAATTTGAGAATTATTTGAGTCTGCAAATGGTTGAGGATTTAACCAGGACAGTACGCTGACACGGGTTCTTGCTACTGGACGCCCTATATCGACCTTATCAACCATATTCCTGGGTCTTCTACTGGTTGAAGATTCAGCCAGGACAAGGCGGCCCGTAATCAACCAGACGTCGTGCTTTTAATCTGTTCTATTTGTGCTTTTAAATTAGAATTTTTCACTTAAAATTTTTTGATACCACGAAATTTTCAAAAATATATAGTAATTTTGGAAGTATAGCGAATGTTACTAGTTTTGATTTATTGTTCTTTTACATAAGATTGAAAGTTATTTGTCAAACTGCAATGCCATACTTCTTATTTCCAATCTGAGCAATGTTTCAATGCTGTCTAAGAAAATATTTTATAGATCTGCATAATTTTCTCAATACTAAAGTTTTAAGTTTTATTTAGTTGTGTAATGTCATGTATTTCTATTTTCAATAAGTCTTTTCTCAATACTGAAGTTAAAATCTGTATGGATCTGTCTTTACTTTTTCAATACTGTTTTTACAGTTGTAACGGTAAATTTAAGTTCAGATCTAAAGGCTATGAATTATTTAAAGTTATGATATTTTCTACTCTAGGGGAGGCATGCCTTAACTGTTCGTTGGATTTGAGTAAAAGCTATTAAGTATTAATATATTGTGGAGTTTGTTTGGTATATGGTTATGGATATCTTAATGGGTGGAATTTGTCTACTTTAGAAAAAGTCTAATTTTGTCTATATGCATATTCGAACTTTATAAAAGTTTCAAGAAAAAAATATTTTCGAATTTTTAATTCCATTGGTATTTTTAGATTTGTAAATTTCTGACTTGGTTGCTTAAACTAACTCCGGTGTTGGAAGTTTCCTGTGTATTTAATTATCCTTTTGGGAAATTTATTCTAAGAATGAAGGAAAATATGAAGTGTAAGCTTTAAACATGCTAGCTAAGCTTTACATTAAACTTTCAAGGAGACCCTAAAATTTAGTGGTAAAAGTATTGAAATTTTTTTTCTCCAAAAAAGTTTGAAGAAAGTGGTAAAGAATTTTTCCCCCTTGTTTGGGAAATTAAGTCCTAAAGAATTTTACTGTTTCCATCCCAAATGATTGTGAGAAGCTGGTTGAGAATTTTCCCCACTGTTTGGGAAATAAAGCTATTCTGGCACACCTTATATCACGTAAAGTTTAATACACCACCGTTCACAAGGTCGATCTCTACCTGCATACTGTGACTTCTGCAGGCTCTGCCACAGAAGTTTAGTTTGATGGTGTATAAGGATTAAGTAGTCGACTGAGTACTGTTAATGTAGTGAGATGTGGGCTGTGTAACAAAACTGATCAATGTATAAAAGCCAATGGGAAGGTGGCTGGAACTTGTCACATTTGGAAGTTTCATGACTGTTGCATAGATAAAAAATTAAAGAAACTCTGTATTATGTTACTTATGGATGGTCGTAAACCACCAGCAAGGCTTGGTTTACTTTTCAATGAGTTTTCCAGTCTTAAACAGGGTGGGGGATTTTCCAGGAGGGCGTCCTCCCACCCCTCGATTTGCGGTATATGTTGAGAGAGGCAAAGACATGCAATGAAAGGTAATCTACAATAAATTTTGTACGGTAGCTTCCAAAATGAACTGGAGGTAAGGTACTATCATGAACAAAAGTTCGTTCCCTTAGACCTCCAGAGAGTGAACACGAATCGCCTCACTATGAATCACCGAAGCTTTTGAACAAATAAGTCCTGGAAAACCCAATAGATGGCGCACCGCAAGGACGTTGGACGCAGAGAGGAATAGGAAGTATTTATTTTTCTAAAGCATTGAGGAAAGTCTCCATAGTCTGATATCGTTAGAAAGTGATAGATGATTTTGTTGTTTTTGACATTACTAGGTTTGCGTGTAAAATGTGCAGTTAACAAAATATGCTGGATAAATATGAAAATAAAATTATGTTTACGATATCTACATTCTTGAATTGGTATTGTCATATATTATCGTATCTTATCAAGATACATGACCAAACAAGGGTCATTACAAAACTTTTGGTTTAAATGTGTACGGAAGTGTTTTATAATCTACAAGTCTTCTATAGCAAAAACAAAATAAATATTTGTAAAAGCAAGTCGGCATTTTTTTTTTCACTTGCGTTATTAATTTAGTAACCACAAACTGCACTTTCATATGCAATTATTCATAGATCTGTCATATTGCGTAATTGGGCCAACATTCTGAGCGAAGGTCGGTGGTATGGGGTATGACACCCAATACCCGTTTTTAGACACTTGATAAAAACTGATTTTTTTTAATCATATATGAAATATGAAGATACTTTCACCATAGGTAATATTTAGTATCAAGAGAGAAAGGCTGAAAGAGAAGAGAAAATGGTAATGAGGTGACAAATATTCAAAAGAGAGAGAGAGAGAGAGAATGGTAATGAGGTGACAAATATTCAAAAAAAAAGAGAGAGAGAGAGAGAGAGAGAGAGAGAGTAGCTTTTAGTTTCTGTTCTACATTAACAACAACGTAAAACAAGCCTCATGATACTACTGTCAGTAGCAAAGCAGATATACTTATTAGTTTCAAGAATAGCTTGACATTTGTTCCTGATGCTTTGTTGTCGAAAATTTGTGGCAAAGTAGTTTTCCAGTGCTCTTGTATGAAGAGCTAATGGGAATGCGTTAACGACCTGTTTTTATTGATATTTTACATGCTATTTTAGGAATGCAATTTCTCTATCATGGAAAGTCAGTGGCAGGGGTTTTTGCCATTCCAAGACTCATTCTTGTCATATGGAATGGGTTACTAACCACTAGTGGAAACCTTTGCGAGTTGGGTTGGCTAGTATATAACCCATCTTAGGGTGCACATTTCAACTCAAACTAATTCTATCAGTCTTTATTTTTACTTCATGGGTCTTATTTTAGATAACAGATATTGCCTAAAGTGTTGTACTCCTGGTCTGTCAATTTTATTACTATCTTTCTTTATTACTTATTATGTATCCTTCTTTCCTTGGAATTAGCGTATTCTTTGAATTTTCTTTCTATTTCACAAAAACAACTAGTAATATTTAAAATGTCTTCTCTTTACAAAATCTAGATAACTTTGACTGAAAGTTATTCTTAAAACTTCTTTATTGTTTTCATACAGTGTGTTAGACAATTCCTGAGCAATTCACAAAGTTAATTGTCTTTTTGTCACTAATTTGATTTTGACATTATCACTATCATTGAAGAACGTAAAATTATTTTTGCTCTGAGCTTTGTATCATGCACGATATTCCAGAACATTTTGTATTAATTAGTAGTGAAGTAAAAGGGAGTTTACTAAAAATCATATATTTTGTTAATATTTTATTAGTATTTACATAAAATACAGTATGATGTCCAACCTCCATCTGCTTCGATGACCTCACGCAGACGATTGGGTATGGAATCTACAAGATTCATGCAAAGTAGCGGACGTGGACGGACATTCTCCCACAGATCATTGGCTTTAGTTTCTACTGCCTGGTGGGTATGCTGCTCCCCAACGTCCCTTTCCCAAACCATCATAGCCCAAAGGTGTTCAATTGGGTTCAAGTCGCATCCTTTCGATGGCCACTCCAAAACTTCAATTTCAGGACGATCCTGTAGCCAGATACTCACCACGTGACTTTTATGGATGGGACTTTGATCGTGGACCAACTTAATTAAACCAGGAGCAGGAACTGCCATTGTCCGAACTGTTGGAAGTGTAACACTTGCTCCAGGATTTCGACCTATTTTTCTCCTGTGAAGCGGTCATTGATCTTGACAAGTTTACCAGGACAATATCCCCCAGATCCATCCCCATCCATCTGCCACTTATCGCTCAGTGATGGATGTGATTCTCCTGATAGCGTGTGTTAGGTCACCGCCAACCATGCCTAACTCGGGCTGCCACTGACTGAAACACCTTCTCATCAGTAAAGATTATATTTCTCCAACAATTTTCGTCATGCGGAAGGTGTTCCAAAGCAAACCCAAGGCGACATTCCTTATGTGCACGGGTGAGCATTCCCTTCTATGATGGGATATGACAGCGAATCCTGCTTCATTGAGTCTTCGTCTCAAGGTCATGGGATGGCAGTTTAACCTCAGATTTCTAGTATGCTGAACCGACGTCCTCATAGGATGCATTTCACAGACTGCTCCAATCTGGGCATCTGTCCTGGGCAAGGTTGCACGTGGCCTTCCACTTCGAGGCCTTGTTTTCACGGAGCCCTCTTCCTCCCACCGAGCGATCCACTTCCTGCCCATTTTAGTGATTCTCCCAATTCGATGACCAATGTTCGCCACTGTCAATCCACTTTCTCATAATCCAATTCTTCCTCGTTCAGCAATCACCTCTGTGGAATTTGCGCATCTCTCGGGCATTGCTATTATGGTAGTGATAAATCTATATACACAAATGTATTAGACAAGTCAACTTCATTATCTCAAATACTGGAATAAAAGCATTGTCCATGGAAGGATTTTCAGCGTACAACTTTTCGGAGTCCCGCGTGGCTCTGGTCAATAGCAGTAGAGTGTGTAACAAGACTGGCTGCGTTGTGTCTGAAGTCACCTGGTACGAAAGGTTTACCTTTCCCACCCTGGGTAGTTTCATAAACTTTGGGGCAGATGATCATGTTGATTTAAAAAAAGTGTCAACTCTATAATATTGTTTGTAGATTAAAAGTGTTCATGACCATGACATTCTAAATTACATTAACAATACTCACAATTGGACTAGTAAAAAAAAATATTAATTTCTTAGCTCGTTTACATTGCTGTAACCTTACCACCTATTAAACTGCCAAACAACAATCACTGAGAAGATCGTTTGATTTTTACGTGATTTAGATTGCCACTTTCCCAGTAACATACACTCTTTCATATTTTGTTCCTGTTTTTATTTCTGTGATCTTAAAGTAATCATCAGACTTTTTTCTATCTTGTTTCAAAATATGGAAATATCATATTTGTGGAAATATCTAAATTTTATATATACTATATTTTGAAGAAAAAAAATAAGTATGGTATTAACTTTAGTTTGGAAAATCCCATTCGGTTGTCATACCTCATATCGCCCACCTTCGCTCAGAATGTTGGCTCAATTACGCAATATGACAGATCTATGAATATTATTATCATTATTACTAGACAAGCTACAACCCTAGTTGGAAATGCAAGATACTGTAATCCCGAGGGCTCCAACACGGAAAAATAGCCCAGTGAGGAAAGGAAACAAGGAAATAAATAAATGATGAGAACAAATTAACAATAAATCATTCTAAAAACAGTAACAACGTCAAAACAAATATGTCATATATAAACTATTAACAACGTCAAAACAGATATGTCGTATATAAACTATAAAAAGATTCATGTCAGCCTGGTCAAAATAAAAACGTTTGCTGCAACTTTGAACTTTTGAAGTTCAACTGATTGAATCACCCGATTAGGAAGATCATTCCACAACTTGGTCACAGCTGGAATAAAACTTCTAGAAAACTGCGTAGTATTGAGCCTTAGTTAGAATTAACTACCTGCCTGTTATTACGAAGAGGATAGAATTGTCCAGAGAGATCTGAATGTAAAGGGTGGTCGGAGTTATGAAAAATTTTATGCAACATGCATAATGAACAAATTGAATGACGGTGCCAAAGATTAATATCTAGATCAGGAATAAGAAGTTTAATAGACCGCAAGTTTCTCTCCAACAAATTGAGATGAGAATCAGCAGCTGAAGACCAGACTGGAGAACAATACTCAAAACAAGGTAGAATGCAATAACTAAAACACTTCTTCAAAATAGACTGATCACCGAAAATTTTGTAAGACTTTTTCAATAATGAATATTTGCATATGAAACTGCAGTTTGTTGTTACTACATTAATAACGCAAGTGAAATAAAAAACAAATTGCCGACTTGCTTCTACAAATGTTTATTTTGTTTTTACGATAGAAGACTTGCAGATTATAAAACACTTCCATACACATTTAAACCAAAATGTTTTGTAATGACCCTTGGTTGGTTATGTCTCTTAATAAGATACAATAATATATGAAAATACCAATTCAAGAATGTAGATATCGTAAACATAATTTTATTTTCATATTTATCCAGCATATTTCGTTAACTGCACATTTTACACGCAAACCTAGTAATGTCAAAAACAACAAAATCATCTATCACTTTCTAACAATATCAGATTATGGAGACTTTCCTCAATGCTTTAGAAAAATAAATACTTCCTATTCCTCTCTGCGTCCAACGTCCTTGCGGTGCGCCATCTATTGGGTTTTCCAGGACTTATTTGTTCAAAAGCTTCGGTGATTCATAGTGAGGCGATTCGTGTTCACTCTTTGGAGGTCTAAGGGAACGAACTTTTGTTCATGATAGTACTAGCGCCTGGCATATTGACGTATTGCCTCTAGGCCCTGCTATACAGAAACGGCTTGGTGTGGCGTCATAATTAGAGAAACTGAGCAACAATTAGGTTTCTCACTGTTTTTCGCAGTATATATGATTGACTTATAGCTCATCAGGGTTGGGGAAGAGTCATGGTATATAGGTGCTGGAAGACTCTAGAAATGATCTACTGGCTGCAAAGTGATAAGAGTCCTTGCCTGGCTATGTGGGTCAGGCAATCTGAAACATGAAATGATTTAGTAAGGCAGTACACATGACCTGCCGCTTCTCGTGTCCCACTATCAACCGTTTTCCTGTCCGAGGAACCTTGTGCTCGAAAGTGAAATGTGGATCATAGTTTCAACGACGACAAGCACTTTTGTTTTATGTAAATTCGTGTCGAAAGACAATGATGCACGTACCGCAACAATTGGACATAATGAGCAATTTAGTGTGAACGTGAACAGAGTGGAGGTTAAAATATACATTAACTCTTGTGTAAAATCAGGAACAAAGAGTATGTATGGTGCTTCCCGGCATCGTCATTTTTGAACTGGTGACGACGTATTATGGTCATTCATTTCGAACTGTGACAGCAATGAGGGAGTGCCAGGTGCTGAACGATTATCTGATCAAAATCATTGTGTAATTTATTCCCATTACAGTACATCTACTTCTGGCCCATGTGTAAACTCTGGTCCTATTGTCACATGACTTCCTAAGCATCCTCTTCTTTGAATCCTTTCCTTACTTTGTATCTTCGTCTGCTATGCCGGGTTCATCTTGGTTCACATGGCAATATTAATGGGCTGTTTTCTTGCGTCTCCTACGAGCCATGTTGTGCTGGACAAATGTCGTCCTTCATAAATAGCAAATCCCTATGCAAGTTAATAAGATAAAAATAATGTTCTAACAGATTAGTTCAGGCTCATTCGTCTGGTAAGTAGCAAGCCTAAGGGTTGCTCTTGTGTCTTGCAGCGTCGCTAAAAAAGTCATTGTTTATTTCTTTAACTGATAAACGCTGACAATGCATGGCTTTGACCACAAATGTGTATGTTTACACTCAAATTATCTGTCTGCAGGCACTGCTCGACTGTATGGACACAACGTAAACCACTTTTCACAACACTACTTGGTTGTGTTCAGATCTGAGGGTAATCTTGTATTAAGATAGATTAAGCTATATTATGAAATTAATCAGCTATCGTTTTTCTAGTATGAACGATTTATCTAATCAGTTTTGATATTAACTTTAAAAGGCTTGTCAAAAATTGACATTTATTCCCCTTGAATAAAAGTATTCTTAGTTTTACGTGTGTTAGTTTTCTAATGTATTTCCCAGTTTCTATGAATATATGTTTAAAATGTTATCATTTTACTCCACAGAAGTAGTTTTATTATATTAACTATATCAATGAGTTTGTATGAATTAGTATAATAATATTTAAAATAATAAGCTAACTTTCTTGCAAATTTTATCCATCTAGATCAGATAAAATGACGTAACATCCCATTGTTGTCAAACTTCTTCCTGTGGAGATTATATATAGATTGTTTGATTATTGTAAGGGCACATGCCAGTAATTTAAACTTGCCTTCTGGACGAAACCCCTTTTTTTTTGTGTATGTTGGGTTACGCTTAGAGCACTTGATGTTTATCTTTAAATTGATATGTTACGTAACCCAGTAATTTTGTAGATCTGACAACTGTGCTATGCATATACTCCTCCCGACTTTTATTCCAGGGTTGAAAGGTGAAGCTAGGCCTCTTTGAGCAGTTCACTCCAAAAGGCAAGTAACTAGAAGCTATTCTCATGAATTCGACGACCATCATCACCTCGTGAACCATCGCATCATCATTGCAGCAATATTCATATAAGAATACTCTGTGACCCCGTTTGATATTTGTTTAATTTTTATCAAGTAACATAAATTTTGTTCATTTGTGTTAATGTTAATGTTCGCTCTTTAACGTAACTGATGATTTTTGTTTGTGTACTTTAAATATTAAATATATGTCAAACTTTTTAATTGAGTCTTTGTGAACCCGTGTGGCATCGCCCCCAAAAGAATTATTGCAGGAAATATAGTTTTGAATCAAAGGTAAAGTAAGTGTGTTTCTCAGTTATGTAACTTGGCCTCGTGCGAAGTTTGTGCACGAGGGTTTACAGGTAAAAATGTTAATACATGTGGTTGTAAATAACCCAGTATTTCACCACAAGGCTCTAAGTTACTAGTTTGCAATAGGACAATGTCGTGTGATATAATGAACAGCTTCGAACTTTATATCATGAAAGTAGACATGATAAAAGAAATATAAAGATCCTATTTAGTTCTTTAAATCAACTAAAATCAAGGTATCATGGAGACAAAGGCAATGTTCTCACTCCAGCAAGAGGTGGTAGTGATGTGAGTATGTGGCCCTGTTGCGGCACACAATTTATAATTATCTACTTTGCCGATTTCCAAACTTACTTCGATCTTCCCGTCCAGCTTAACAATTTTGCTTGATACTGTAACTGAATGGCTATTTCACCAGATAGACCGTAAGAGCTGAATTTTGTAGAATCCAACCTTTGGGAGAGAAAAAAATAATGCATGAAACATTGATAATTGTTACAATCGTTATTTTTCTTCAAGATATACCTACATGAATTACTGTGGTTAACCTGAATGGAATTGAGTGTTAAATAACCTATGCTATTTTATAGTCTTCTACAAAAATACACCCACTTAAATTCGTTTCAATAGCCGTTTAACCTCTCTGGAACGTCTCGATGCGAGTTCATTTAGAATTTATTCAAAGATCCTTTGTGAAATTACGCTCGATTTTAATGTTATAGATCCATTATCCATTAAATATTTATTATATAACCTTTATAGCTTTATGAACATATTTTGATAAATTTGTAGTCGCTATTCCACGAAATTTGCTTCTGTATCCACGAAATAAGAAATTTTGAAATGAGTTTTCTAAGGCAAATAAATTATTGTAGTCACCCATAGAAAAGTTTTCTTTTAATGGAAGCTAATACATTTTCTATTCTTACAAAGGTATAAACTAATGTAAATAGGACTCCGGCACTTTTTTATGCTTGTAACTCTATTAGATAATGAATAATCGTTACACTAATGTATTTTAAAAAACTATTTAGTCCAACCAGTCCGTCTTAGAAGGGTTAACTAAGCTTCCGGCTAAAATACTGGCTGAAAACAGATAAAGACACCGGGTTTGGTTGAGGCCTCTGACTGGTTGAAACATTCTGTAGTATTGATAGCTACAAAAGACTCAGTAAACACGTAGATACCTCGGCAGGAGGACGTGGTATTTATCTAGGACTTCTGTAAAGAAGAAAGGTATTTCAAACTATTTTTCCTTGAAGTTCTCGTGAATGTGCTCCTGCTTTAGTTGACACAGATGCGAATATGCCGCTGTTTTCTTTCAAAATAGATTATTCGTTTTGTCGATATTTAATTTGTTTTTTAATAACAGTATTTTATTGAGATTAATATCAGTTTTGTTTGTAATATGTTAATAATTCTAATCAATTTAGTATTATGGTATGAAAAGACGATTGGTAAATGCTTGTCTCAACAATAAATATTGTTTATCTCCAAAAGGTGAAAAAATGATAGATTTATGTCGTCTGTAGATTCTAGATCCTAAAACTATATAACAAGCTCCCACTAGACATCCGAAAGACTGAAGATGTCAAAGCTTTCAAGAAGGAACTAAAGATAATGTTGATTTGACTAATGACATGGGATAGGCTGTGTGAAACTTTAGGTATCTAAAAAACGTACACAACAAACAGATCTTGTAGGACCTGTAGTGCGTAGGCTCTCTTTGTGTGATAGGACCAGGAAAACATCTATTAAAGTATAGGGAAGTAACCATAATTTGTGTTTTACATAGAATACATTTGTGACAATTGTTGTACTATGCAGAACTAAATCTTTTGTTGCAGCCAAAGATCTTTCAACTGAATAATTGATTGAAATTATAATTTTTACTATTCAAGATCTCTATAGAACAGGATAATCATTCGTGTTACTAGTTAAGTTATTTAAGAATATTATTGTATTTCTTTGATTAGAAATTTATGGTTAATGCTTTTGATAGTCTGAAAAATTCTACTGAATTATGTGTGGTAACGCAATCAATCTTTTGGTGTTTGAATGTGTGTAACAGAAAATACGATTGAAGTATATCAGCGTACATTGTTGGATATCTAGTGACACTAAATCAGTCTTCTTACTCGAGGCCGCAAGAGCTGTACCATTAGCAATTGTGCCATCCTTAAATAAAGGCCATCTTACGGCAGGATGTATGTTTTCAGTGCAAGCTTAACTGGTTTTTAGGTAGCTCACATAGGCTCAGTAATCGCTTAGGTAGCTCATATAGGCGCTTTAATAATTACCTCTGCCAAACAAGTTGGAAGGAGGTTATGTTTTACCCCCTGTTTGTGGTTTGTTTGTGAACAGCTTCCTGGCCATAGTTGTAATCGTAGATTAATGAAACTTGCATCGATTAACTGTTCTGTAAAAAGCTGGAAATTATCAATTTTTGAAGGTCAAGGTCACAGTCAAGTAAAATGTCCAATTCTCTTCACGTAATCAGCCATAAGTTTGGACATGGTTGTCACAGAGACTTCAGACTTGGTTCATATTTGAGTGTAGGAAAATCCACACCAATTAATACATGTTAAGGTCAAAGGTCAAGGTCAAGATCGAGCAAAAGTTCTGGAAATAAGCTGCCATGGCGGAGATCTGCATTCTAGTGAGTGCCCCTTTAGTTTGTTGTGGAATGATAAGAGAGTAAATCTAATTTCTTACCAGTAATTAAAGTCATGCTACTGAAGAGGCATTCAATTAGGATCATATCCCTTGTGATAAAGTAGTCTTTTATTATTTCAGGTATATTCCTTCTAAAACTTTTATGGTTTTACACCATAGAATGCGTACTACAACGTAGCATGTTATTTATAAATTAGTATAAACAATGACGATGAAACAATCTCCAACAGGTTTAATAGATTTGAGAACATAGCCCTTAGAAGAATATCAGGAGTTGAATGGTAGGACCGGATTGGAAATGAAACTATAAGAGAGATTACTCGAGTGCCAGAAGAATATTGGGAGTTAAATGGAAGGACAGGATTAGAAGTGAAACTATAAGAGAGATTACTCGAGTGCCATATGTAGATGAGATCATGGTGAGGGGTAGATGGAGATGGTTTGAGCATGCTTTTTGCACTTCACATGAGAGGTTAGTTCACCAAACTTTCAACTGGTTTCCACAAGGCACTAGAAGAGTTGGAAACCCCAGGCCTACATGGCTGAGGACTACGAAGCGTGAAGTAAGAGATGATGGATGGAAAAATATTGATTGAAAAGCTCAAGATAGACACGACTGGCGACATCTAACCGAGGCTCTCTGCGTCAGTCTGCATAAGTTAAGTAAGATAGTATTCCTACCAGTATTACTTGACTTTATTTTTACTTTGAGGGCTGTTTTCCTGGTCATATCAAGCAAGGAAACCCTGAGCCCTACATGAGCTACTACGTCAGTTTGTCGTATACATTCTGAGGTATTTAGAGTAATCTATGTTAATTGTTAAATCAACATTATCACACTCAGAAAAGAGAAAGTCTTCAGTTTCTTTTTGAAATTATTAATATCAATTCATAAGATATGGTAGAATATATGATTAACATGAATTCTTTAAATCTGATATGAATGTTGTTTAAATACTATGGGTTCCCTCAAAAAAAAAATTTTGTTCAGAAAGATCCGATTGTTTTCATTTTCTAAAATTTAGTATAGGATCAAGTGGCTACGTTCAAGATGAAAATTTTTGGTAACAAAACAGCTTGCGTATACGCTTCAGGCGTAAATAGCTATTAAATGGTGTTTATATTTATCTCTATTTAAAGTCTATCATTATTTAATTTGTGTATCTGAGAATTACCAATATACATCTTATCATAAATTTGATGTTTCTATCTAATGAAGAGAACCATAGAAACGAAGAGTATAGTGGAAGTCTTTGATTGGCTGAAGCAAATCTCTCACCTTCTCTACCAAGTCTAGGGATTTGTCCCCCAAATAGGGACATTTTAGCTGTTAAAGAACTCCGAGACTCAAAATAGTAATATCTGATTAACTCCCGTATAGCTGAAAATTGCTAATGAAATTTAATTTTAGCATATAAAAATCACCAATGGTCCTTATGATTTAGAGATATTTTTCTACATAAGGAAATATTCAACATGAGCTATTTAGCTTCTTAACGTAGCCTAAAATCAGCAATGTGAAAATTTAGTCTCCAAGACTTAAATTGCTTGAGTTTTGCTAAGTATTGCTTGTATATGACATCCAATATGATTATGATTACATTAATATATATTTCAGAGCAAATATTAAAATCAAAACAGAAGTAAGCTCGTCATCTTAATAAAAATCTAGATTTTAGTGTTAGTGGTTTCATAAATACAATGATTAAAAGTAAATATAGAATATATTACAATTATTAAAGAAGAAGCAATATATTTATTGCATTATAAAGAAAGCAAAGTATTAAGAAATACTAGAAGAAAATACTTCTGTCCTAGGGATATTTCAAGGCCTGTCTAGGGATGTTTCTGACAGCTGTAGAAAATTCAGTCCGCCATAGACACGGACGGAGAAGGTCTTGTCTTTGAACTAGTGTTGTGAAAAATTAAGGAAAAAGGTAAGAAGTCACTTTCCGGGTTTATTTTCTTTATTTTCTCGCGGATAATTAATCAATTGAAACACTAGATATTTGGAATAACCAGATATTTTCTTACGAAGGTCTTAAATTGGCGAAAGATATTTTATTTTGGCCTTTGCCAATACCGGTTTTAGGGCGTGGTAAGTTTCGAATCTTTCAATGGTTTTTATACGAGATTTTCTAAGTGATTTTGTGTTGTTTTGAGTTCCATGTAGAAACATAATAATCTATTTGACAGCAATTGTTAATGAAGGAATAAATTTTAATATTACCATATCGAGTACTTATCCATAGGCCTAAATTTTCCGTTAACGCCAGCGATGGATTTAGAATGCGTATCTTCGTAAAGTTCGCTCAAATTCATTCAAAATGTGATTAATGGTTTTTAATCAGATATTTCCTTTTGAAATTGGAGACAAATTTATAGGGAATTTTAAATAGTGTTTTTTCTTAATTAGATATTTCCTTCTGAAACTAGACACATTGATCAGAATATTTATTACATTTTTTAAAATTTCAAGCTGTTGGTGGTGGTGGTGATGTCTCAAGATTCGTATAATTTATGCATATTTTCATCTTGCAAATCCCAAGGGTTGCATGATTGCAAGAGCCTGTGCTTGGCCGCAAGGGCCAGGCAATATACAACAGCCACATATTTTGAAAAATTTTAGAATGATCCTGAAATTTTAGATGATAGCTGTACGATAGTTATTGAAGCCTAAATATACTAAATAAGTTAACATATAAATCATATAAACAGTCAGTGAACAGCTCATTATACACAGCGTATATATTTAACAATAGTATTCATTATTTTACCAATGCACAAAATAAATCCTTTGTCCCAATAATTAATCATTCAGTTTACTCTGTGAAGTCATTTATTTGTAAGCGAGTGCACACAAACCTTGACAATTATACAGTTATTTGTTTTGAATATCTCCTTATTGTCTCAGTTAACAGTTCCCTTAGGAAATTCAACATTCGTTAAATTCTGTGGCTTTTGTTAAATAAATGAATTGGTTCAAAATTCTTTCTTGGTGCCCTCGGCCTAGTTTGACAGTTCGCATTA
>NC_090744.1:201720-211720 GCF_036898095.1 Palaemon carinicauda
ACACTCACATATGAACCGAGTTTGAAGTCTATGATAACGATGTCATACTTATGGCTGATTACGTGACCGTAGCCATGACCTTGCCCTTTGGCCTTGACCTTCCAAAATTTCATCATTTCCAGCTTTTTACATAACAGTTAATCCCTGTAAGTTTTATTACTCTACCATTAAAATTGTGTCCAGAGGGGTGTTCATAAACAAACACACACAAACAAATTACACACTCACACACAGAGGTGGTAAAACATAACCGCCTTCCAACTGCGTTGGCAGAGGTAATAAAATGAAATATACTATGTCAGCAGCTGGGAGTTCCATAGTCTGTAAAATTACAAGATTTTTAAATATACATGAATTCAAGGCCATATTTTGACAAGGGCACTTCAGTCCTTCGATAAAGTCTACCCAGCGTAGGTTCTCACTTGATCCTTTCTATATTTGCGTAAAAGTAGATTAAAAATACCCTTTTTACTTCCGCCAACGAAGTGGGAGGAGGTTATGTTTTTGCCCCTATTTGTCCGTTTGTGTGTTTGTGAACAACTTCCTGGCCAGAATTTTACTCACAGTTTAGTGAAACTTTCAGGGATTAATTGTTATGTTGAGACGTGGAAGGGATTTCATTTTGAAAGTCCTGGGTCAAAGGTCAAGGTCAAGGTCAAGGTCGAGCAAAACGCGGACAGAAATAAGCTGCCTTGGCGGAGGCCTGCACTTGAGTGTTTTTGTAGTTTCATTCGGTTTTGATTGGTACCTACCTTGACGGTATTTCTCTCTCTCTCTCTCTCTCTCTCTCTCTCTCTCTCTCTCTCTCTCTCTCTCTCTCTCTCTCTCTCTCTCTCTCTCTCTCTCACTAACTAATTATTTGAAGGTAGTAATCATATAATTATTTGAAACATACGGAGGTGTATAGGATCAGTAGATTGTATTCACAGAAACATATTATTTATAGGTTTAGGTTATTTTAAGTTGTCCTTATGTCAGCTCATGCAATTAAACAAGTGTTTGGTGGAATAAGAGGAAGTGATTTCCATTTTTTAAGTCGTATGTCAAAAGTCAGGGTCAAGGTTGAGCAAAAGATCGATAAATAAGCTGCCGTGGCGGACGTCTGCGCTCTACTGAGTTCCTCTCTAGTTTTTAAACAAGTTTTTAAACACACTTAACAGTTCGTTTAGTTTAAAAGTAAAAGTTTAATTCGTTTAGCATGAATTAATGTTGTTACTAATGTTTCGTGTGGACATTTCCAGCGACAATATCATTTTTATGAAACAATAGTGGTTATTAATGATCCACATGAATGCGTAAGGCTTTAATATTGTCTTTAATATTTTGTGGACTAAGCAACATGGATCGAAGGTGTGACTATAGTTTTATGTGTACTTCAATTACTCCTTAAATTAGTTTAATTCTTTGTCAATTTGGTGGCTGTGGTAAATGGTAGCGTTCATAAAAATGTTTGCTACTTGATATAAAGATGTTTTCTATGTAAGGAAATTTGTTGTTTTAATTGATCTACAACTAGAGGGGCATTCAATAGAGCGCAGACTTCCACTGCAGCAGGTTATTTCTCCACCTTTTGCTTGACCTTGACCTTTGACCTTAACATGTATTAATTGGCATGGATTTTCATGCACTCAAATATGAACCAGTTTTGGTGCTTCTGTGACAACGATATCCAAACTTGTGGCTGATTACGTGAATTGAACATTTTGCTTGACCTTGAGCTTTGACCTTGACGTACCAATATCTAATCGTTCCCAGCTCTTTACATAAGAGTTAATCCCTGGAAGTTTCATTACTCTACAATTAAAATTGTGGCCAGGAAGCTGTTCAAAAACAAACACACACACACAAACAAGCAGACAAGCAGGCCATAAAACATAACATCCTTTCAACTTTGTTGGCGAAGGTAATCATCAACAACATAAATAATAATAAATGATTGCCATACTGGGGATCGAGTCCCATTCAAACTTTCTAATTCCTTTGGTCGCTGCAACCTCACCATCAATGTGAGCTAAGGAATGGGGGTTTGAGGGAGCCTATAGGTTTATCTGCTGAGTCATCAGCAGCCATTGCTTGGCCCTCCTTGGTCCCAGCCTGGATGGAGAGAGAGGCTTGGGCGCTAATCATATGTGTATATGGTCAAGTCTCTAGTACATTGTCCTTGCCTCTGCCATTCATGAGCGGCCTTTAAGCCTTTAAACTGTTCGTACTTCAGCACTGGTTCCACATCTGTGCAATGTCGTCAATGACACCATACAGTTGTGTTAATCTTTATTTGAAATTACTCTTTAGGAGCCAAAATCTAAAGTACGTCTCTATGTTAAATCATGTTTGTGTTTCCAGGTGATGTTAGTGATCTTAGATGTGTTTTTCATATTATAATAATCGTGGCTTTTTCTAAAACAGTCACGGAGTGTCTTTTTACCCCAGTCAAGGTGGAAAATCGAGTATTTATTTGTCTGTGTGTCTGTGAACAGGATTACGTCAAAACTACTCGACGAAATTTGACAAAATTTTCACCACAATTAGATCTTAGGTCATGGATGACCCTATCAAATTTTGGAGATATTTCCGGAACCGGATACTAGATCCAGATTTCCATGTTTCACCATTTTAAAGATAACGTAAAAAAAAATGACAGATTTTGACGATATTTCCATCACAGATGTCAGAAATCTGTGTTTGCTCTTGTTTAAAATAGTTTTTTGTGGTTCAGAGTCTGGTTAGAAGTCTAGCCCGTACTGGCGACTGTAAATGGCCTCTCGTATAGTTTACTTTTATTTCAAGGGCTGCTTTTCTGGTCCTATACTGCAGGGGAACTCTACTCTCTATGGGACCTTTTCGTATTTCATTTTATCGTATTCATTCCAAGACATTCAGCATTACACACAGCATATTGCTCGTTTATTGACAAAACCACATTATCGAAGCACTTAGAGAACACGAATGTCTTCATGTCTTGAAAGCCTCAATAATATCTTCAGACATGCAACTGTCTCGTGGGAGCTTATTGTATGGTCATGGGGCCGCATATTTTAAGGCTCTAGAGCAGTGGTTCCCAAACTATCTTACCTGACGCCCCCTTTTTGCTTCCAGTAGACTCGTACGCCCCCACTCTTCTCATTTTTTGATATGAAATGATTCTTACATTTATTTCTTAGCATTGTACAGAAAAACAGATTTCTATTTGTATTACATTTTAATAATGAAAGCCACTCAAATTAATAATAGTACATTCCAGTAACTAAAAACGAAACATTTGGTTCAAAGTGAGCGAAAAAAAAGTTTGAATATTAGCAAATTGGCAAAATTGAGTTGCAATTATAAGAATAGATAATTTGTAAACATGGCATTCAATATTTGGAAATACTTATAAGACTAAGGCACAATTTCTAGTCAAATTTAGTGAGATGGATGTATGTATGTAATGATAGATACGCCCCACCCCCCCTTGTATCGTCCTCACGCCCCCTAGTGGGTCGCGCCCCCTCAGTTTGGGAACCACTGCTCTAGAGCCTATAGTAGCCATATATCTCGGTTCCATTAATTTCAAACCATCTGTAACTATTCTCGAGTCAAACGTTGAGTACACAATATGTAACAATTCTATCAAATATTTAGGAGGTCTAATTTTGATAACTTAAAGGTTAATGTGCATAATTGTTGAACAATATTCTTGCTTTAATAAGCATCCAGTGTAAAGCAATTAGTGTAAAAGTGATCAATTTAAGGAATATATTTTTACAAATCAATTGAACGGTTTTTCTGAACTTTATCTTTGTCTTATTACCTCCGCCAACGAAGATGGGAGTAGGTTATGTTTTCGCTCCTGTTTGTCCGTTTGTCTGTTTGTTTGTGAACAACTTCCTGGCTGCAATTTTACTTGTAGATTAGTGAGACTTTCAGGGATTAATTGTTATGTTGAGACGCGGAAGTGATTCAATTTTGAAAGTCCTAGGTCAAAGGTCAAGGTCAAGGTCAAGTAAAAGGTCGACCGAAAAATACGCCTACGGTCTAAATTGATTCTGGGAAAGTCAAACTGGTTTCGAGAAATAAGCTGCCGTGGTGGAGGTCTGCACTCTGAGTGCTTTTCTAGTTTATAATGGGTTTCAAAAGGATAATGGCTCCTTAACCCCTCCCCAACCCCAACACCCCCATGCGGGTGGGTAACTTAGTCTCAGAGTTAGAAGTTCGCTATTTGTTAACCAGCACTCCCAGTTGAAAAATCGCTTCGTAGAGGAATCTTATTAATCCTATTTCATTGCGAATAACGCCTTCCAGTTTTTACATGCAGTATTAGATGTCTTTTGTCTTGTGTAATGTATGGAATTATTCCTTTTTCAGTTGTAATTTAGCTTCAAACTGTTAAGATTTCCAGTAAGTTTGAAGCCTTCAAACTATGCTTCACAAGCCTCCTGGGTTGTACAGTCAAATGCAATAGTCCTGTCGTCTCCAGTCCCCCTCTGTCACCCCAAATATCTATAGATTCCAGAACTTCAGGTGTAGAAGAGTTTGGTAGTTAGGAGAGAGGACAACGGGCGGAAGGGGGACGACGGGCTGGGGTGGGGGGGACGACGGGCTGGGGTGGGGGGACGCCAGGAAGGGGCGGGAGGACGGGCGGGGAAAGTACGACTTGTTAGAGCTGTAAAGCCCCTATTACACTTATCCGGTTTCCTACGGCGCCTTCGGTCGCGACGCTAGCATATGTTCAAACCGGAGTGTGTGATAGCAAATCGGCAGTATGAAAGCTCTTCCACGGCCGGCCGGATGAACTTTCGCCAGTACTAAAGTTGGCCGTAGGGTCTTAGTACGTCAGGACTGAGGACGTAGCGTGTAATTGCTCACCATATGGTATGACATCAGTCTGAGTGGCTGAAGCAGTGTTGCCAGATGGTCACTGAATAATTTCTGAGGAATTTGCAATAAAATTTCTGGATATTTCCAAAAAATTCTGACAATTCTATTTATCATGAATTGATTATACCAAAGGAAATAAGAAAAAATCAATTGTACATTAAGAGTGATTAACTATTTATTTCTTTTCTTATATGAATTTAATGGAAAATTCAATAATACTTAGGCCTATGCATCAAATTAGAATTTTCATGAAAATAGAAAAAACTGCGATATTAATAACATACTACAAACTAAAATATGTAAATTATTGGCAATTTCCTTTGACATATTAAATGAATTGTAATTTATTTGACTAAATACAAAAAATAAACGTAACTTTAATAATATTGGCTTAATGATTTATATATATATATATATATATATATATATATATATATATATATATATATATATATATATATATATATATATATATATATATATATATATATACATGAAACCGTGGTATTCACTAAAACAAAAAATTGGGCCATGTCTAGGCCTACACACACACAGTTGTTTCTTTGTACTGATTTCAACAAATAATTCAATATTTCTTCTAAATGGTGAATAACAGATTTAATCAAGTGTAGTTATGTATGAAATCACAGCAGAATGACAGAATCTTACCGTAAGATAGTTAATCAGGCGTCAAGCCAACAAACTTAGAACACTGAAGTCCAAATCAGAGTGAACATGGCCAAAGTAAATGTCAATATGGGTACCTTTCGAACAGTCGGATCGATATTGTGCCACTGAAATCTATATGAAAAACATACGTGTTGCCTACATGCTTGAAACGGTTTAGAAAATAATCTCTCTCTGTGTCCCATGACCATGTGACATCTAAAACATGTTGGGATTTGGAACAGGCAATCTCTCTCTCTCTCTCTCTCTCTCTCTCTCTCTCTCTCTCTCTCTCTCTCTCTCTCTCTCTCTCTTTCATTCTATTTCCGTAGAAATGTTTAGAAGTTTATGATTTATATTTTTTTCCCACATTTCTGTATATATTTATAAAATTTTGGGAAATAACTGACAAATCATTACAAATTTCAGAAGATTCTGCCTTGATTTCTTAGATTCTGACGATAGTTGCATATTTCAGAAGATATCCAGAAATTTCTGAAAATCTGGGCTGAGGGACGCTCATGTTAACTATTTGCTTCTCTCATGCAAGTGTCCTTTTTTTCTATTAAAGAATTTAAAGGTGATACCTGACTTAACAGTTCCAAATATTTGTCGTGATCCATTTGCATGTAGTTAAGCCAGTCATCTTTTTTTAGTGGAAGTTCCTTCATTAAGTTAACATGAGAGTATTTTTGTCGTTTATGCAGCTATTGTTTGAACCAAATCTTCCTTTTTCTTGTTTTCACCTTCAAGTAGCACGCTAGAGCAATAGGAACGAGAATGACGTCGAGATAAGACATGTCACTCCCCCACCACAAACAGTGCCACACTGACCCACTTGCCTCCGGCCGTTCAAATACGTGTAAGAGTTCTAGCCGTAAGCCAGAATTTTTCTACGGCGCCATAGGCCAGGTTGGCCATAGGAAACCGGATACGTGTAATAGGGGCTTAAGGTGTGTGATGGCAGGGGAAGCACAAAACATTATGTATGAACTTGAATGCCATATAATATATATCACACGATCCGATTCCAGTTTTATGATTATGAGGATTCTAATTTATATTTGCTGTGTTATTTTCTGTGTTATTTGCTATACCATTTTTACTAACAACTTGTTGACAAAAAGGATCGATGATTAGTATATATATATATATATATATATATATATATATATATATATATATATATATATATATATATATATATATATATATATATATATATATATATATATATATATATATATATATATATATATATATATATATATATATATATGTGTGTGTCGAAAGTGTGATTCTAAAGGCAGGGAAGGAGGCATTTTGTTTGAAAGTAATTCACTATCAATTCATCGGTATCATAATATTTTTAGCAATGATTCCAAATTATATTTACGTTGTATAGACCCGCTTGTTGTCATTCCACATAACATTCTAACAGAAAAGTTATTGCCTAAAATACTGAACTTTGGTATAGTTTGGAAATTTTGTCCAGACGGAATAACCTTACTTATACCAATTCACGAGTCCAATAACAACTCATTTTCCTTAGCATATCTGCAATTGGATTGAAACAATTCACCATTTATGAACAAGTATTTCAGGAACACAGGTGTTAGTGCGAGCAGTCAATCCTCAGAGAGCAACTGAAAATCATCTTCATATTACTTTATATCCTCCCCTAGCTTACATTACGTAAGGTTCGTTTAGGTGTATCTATGGCTTTTCTTGGTCTCGTTAAGTGTTTTTTTTTTTTTTTTTTTTTTATTTTCTAAAGATGCGGTTTACATTTAGTTGTGAAATATTGTGCTACCACAAATGAGTTCTTCTGCCTTTTGTCGATTCTATAAAGACAAGTCACTTAATGCTTACCCCCGCTGAATAAGCTCTGGTTCTATGTGTTCTTTCAAGGTTAATAAGCAATCATATTCAATTAGTATTAAAGATGGTTGATAAGACATCAAAATTTAATAGTTGTGTTTATTTAGGTTATAATATGACTCCAGGAGAATAGTGTAAAAACTAGACTATAGTGACCAAATGCAGTTGATTAGCTTACTGAATATAAATATTTGCTGAAAAGTAAAGAAAAAGTTTCATTTTAATTCTAATCCAGGAATCTTTCATATATACAATGTAAACTAAACGCTCCTTAGTGTGGTGTCCATCCACCATTAGTGTCTACAACTTCATTTAGACATGCATGCATACTCCTCACAAGATTCTTGCATATAGTAGAGCGAAGTTTTGACACCTACAATTCAAACGCTCTTGTTTGGATGGCTTAGCACGTTAGTTGCTCTTCCACTTCCCAATAACGAACCATTTTTGCCCATAGGTTCTCTATGGCGTTGAGGTCGCACGCCTTAGGTGGCCAGTTTATTACTTGGATTTCTGTGTGATACTCTAACCAAGCTCTAATGACTGTGTTAGTATGGGTGGGGCTATTATCGTGCACTAGAACGATTGGGTGTGGATTGGGAATGGCCATGTCTTTCACTCTGGGAAGCACGGCATCCACATAATCCTTGCCCTTGAACCTTCCAAATAATCATCCAACCCCACAAATGAATACGAACTCTTCCATTCTTAGCTCTCTTATGGATATCTGTCTCTTCATAGCGGGTTTTCAGTCACCTCCAGCAATGCCTTGTTCGTGCTTCCACTGATGTAAAATGTTTTTTATCTGTAAAGATGACATTTTTCCAAAACGAGTGATCACCTCGGAGATGATATAAAGAAAATCCAAGGCGACATTCCCAGTATTTTTGTCAATTTTTCTTTATTGGTCAGTAAGTGATTAGGAAAACCATCCTCATAGACTCGCCGTCTTGATGATTGACTGCTCACACACACACACACACTATGTTCCCTGAAATACTTGTTCATATATGCTGAATTATTCATACCAATTGTAGATATTCTATCTGAGGAAAATGAGTTGTTATTGGACTCGTGATTTGGCATAAGTAAGGTTTTTCAGTCTGGAAAAAATTTCCAAACTATACCAAAGTTCATTATTTTAGGCAATAAATTTTCTGTTAGAATGTTATATCAAATAACAAGAAGTGGGTCTATATAACATAATTATGATTTGGAATCACTGCCGAGAATATTATACTGAATAATTAATTGATTGTGGATTACTTTCAAACAAAATGCCTCATTCCCCGTAACAGCTGTAAAAACCTACTCTGCCATATCCCACATTTCACGCTTTTAGAAGGACACTTTCAATATATATATATATATATATATATATATATATATATATATATATATATTATATGCATATATATATGCATATATATATGCATATATATACATATATATATATATATATATATATATATATATATATATATATATATATATATATATATATATATATATATGCATATATATATGCATATATATATGTATATATATATATGTATATGCATATATATATATATATATATATATTATATGCATATATATATATATAATATATGCATATATATATGCATATATATGCATATATATATTCATATATATATGCATATATGTTGCGTTTATGGATCTGGAGAAAGCATATGATAGAGTTGATAGGGAAGCAATGTGGAATGTGATGAGGTTATATGGAGTTGGTGGAAGGTTGTTGCAAGCAGTGAAAAGTTTCTACAAAGGTAGTAAAGCATGTGTTAGAATAGGAAATGAAGTGAGCGATTGGTTTCCGGTGAGAGTGGGGCTGAGACAGGGATGTGTGATGTCGCCGTGGTTGTTTAACTTGTATGTTGATGGAGTGGTGAGAGAGGTGAATGCTCGAGTGCTTGGACGAGGATTAAAACTGGTAGGCGAGAATGATCATGAATGGGAGGTAAATCAGTTGTTGTTTGCGGATGATACGGTACTGGTAGCAGACACAGAAGAGAAGCTTGACCGACTAGTGACAGAATTTGGAAGGGTGTGTGAGAGAAGGAAGTTGAGAGTTAATGTGGGTAAGAGTAAGGTTATGAGATGTACGAGAAGTGAAGGTGGTGCAAGGTTGAATGTCATGTTGAATGGAGAGTTACTGGAGGAGGTGGATCAGTTTAAGTACTTGGGGTCTGTTGTTGCAGCAAATGGTGGAGTGGAAGCAGATGTACGTCAGAGAGTCAATGAAGGTTGCAAAGTGTTGGGGGCAGTTAAGGGAGTAGTAAAAAATAGAGGGTTGGGCATGAATGTAAAGAGAGTTCTATATGAGAAAGTGATTGTACCAACTGTGATGTATGGATCGGAGTTGTGGGGAATGAAAGTGATGGAGAGACAGAAATTGAATGTGTTTGAGATGAAGTGTCTAAGGAGTATGGCTGGTGTATCTCGAGTTGATAGGGTTAGGAACGAAGTGGTGAGGGAGAGAACGGGTGTAAGAAATGAGTTAGCGGCTAGAGTGGATATGAATGTGTTGAGGTGGTTTGGCCATGTTGAGAGAATGGAAAATGGCTGTCTGCTAAAG
>NC_090744.1:226497-233997 GCF_036898095.1 Palaemon carinicauda
GCTTATATAACCCCTATCTTCAAAACTGGATCAAGACTAGAGGCAAGCAATTATAGACCTGTTAAGTCTAACATCACATATTATGAAAGTGTATGAGAGGGTAATAAAAAAGAAAATAAAGGATCATTTGGTTAAAAATAATTTGTTTAATATAGGTCAACACGGTTTTGTGCCCGGAAAAAGTACACAAACCCAACTGATAGCACACTATGAAAACATATACAAAATTATGATAAATGAAAAAGACACAGATGTGATCTATCTAGATTTTGCAAAAGCCTTTGACAAGGTAGACCATAATATATTAAGAGAAAAAAATGAGAAAGCATAATATTGTGGGAAAGATAGGAAAATGGGCAAAAGAATTCCTGCAAAACAGAAAACAGATAGTGGTTGCAAATGACAAGAAATCGAATGAAGCTCAGGTAATATCTGGCGTGCCACAAGGTACGGTATTAGCTGCACTGCTGTTTGTTATTATGATCTCAGACATAGACTGTGATGTTGAAAACTCTGTAATGAGAAGTTTCGCCGATGACACAAGAATAAGTAGAGAAATTACTTGTGATGAAGATAGGAACTCACTACAAAGAGATCTAAACAAAATATATGAATGGGCGGAGATAAATAGGATGGTATTTAACTCCGGTAAATTCGAATCAATAAATTATGGAAACAGAGAAGGAATGGTGTATGCTTACAAGGGACCTAATAATGAGACAATCACAAACAAGGAAGCAATAAAAGACCTTGGTGTAATGTTAAATAGGAATATGTTATGCAACGACCAAATAGCAACACTGTTGGCTAAATGTAAAGCAAAAATGGGAATGTTATTCAGACACTTTAAAACAAGAAAAGCTGAACACATGATTATGCTTTACAAAACTTATGTACGTAGTACACTCGAGTACTGCAATGTGATATGGTACCCACACTACCAAAAGGATATTGCGCAAATAGAGTGTGTACAAAGGTCCTATACTGCTAGAATAGAAGTTAAGGACCTTGACTACTGGGAAAGACTGCAATCTTTAAAACTATACAGTCTAGAAAGGAGATGAGAACGCTGCATGATAATACAAGCATGGAAGCAAATAGAAGGAATTACTGAAAACATCATGGAGCTTAAAATATCAGAAAGAGCAAGCCGAGGTAGATTAATAGTGCCAAAAAATATTCCAGGTAAACTGAGAAAGGCGCACAGGACATTAATCCACTACGCACCAGCATCGATAATGCAGCGACTATTTAATGTGCTGCCAGCTCATCTAAGAAACATATCAGGAGTGAGCGTAGATGTGTTTAAGAATAAGCTCGATAAATACCTAAGATGCATCCCAGACCATCCAAGACTGGAAGATGCAAAATACACCGGAAGATGCATTAGCAACTCTCTGGTGGATATACGAGGTGCCTCACTCTGAGGGACCTAGGGGAACCCAAACAAAAAATAAGGCAATAAGGTAAGGTAAGGTAAGGTCGTAATGGTCAAACACTTCCTCATTACGACTCCAACTTGCATTATGTAATGGTAAAAAGTTTGCTCACTATAACCATCTCGCATTACATAATGGGAAAAGGTTTGCTCACTACGACTCCATCTCGCATGTCATGACGGTAAAAATCTTGCTAATTACGACTCCACCTACCATTACTTATGGTCAAATCACCATCAATCGTGTTGAATCGTAAACAGAGTCGTGGAGTTAGACATGAGCCTAGTATCAGCAAGAGTTAACAGTATTGTGACGGGCCGAGAGAAGGTTGTGACTCAAAGACAGGATGAAACCAACTGAGTGAGTTCATTACAGGACACTCTCCTTTATATACAAAATCTCAATGCAACAGGAAATTTCCTGTTCAAAACCGACACCGTTAATGGTGAGAAAAACAGGCATGTTTATTCAGGTTCTTTTAAGTGCGAGGGAAGAGCGAAGATACAAGCATAATATATACACAAAATGAAACGTCGTTACTATGTACGATCGTGTGACACACAGTTGGTACAGTATCTCCCGTTACACAAATAATGATTTTTTTTTTTTTTTTTTTGTACAGGTCTTTTGATCAAGCACTGCCTTTTGCCTGGAAATACAGACCATTTCTTCACTTCGAAATACAATGAGGATTATTTTTTTTTATATTGAAATAGTCTTTTTGGTTTAATGATTCTGATATCTAGGTGGGGGTGGCTGATTAAATCAAACTCACTATAGTCCATTCTTTTTAGTGAGGCAGATTTGCACCGACTCGCAGGGGTGCCCTCTTAGCTCGGAAAAGTTTCCTGATCGTTGATTAGTTCGATTTTCTTTCAAACCAATCAGATAGCAGGAAACTTTTTCGAGCTAAGAGGGCACCGCTGCGAGTCAGTGCAAATGCGCCTCATTAAAAAAAATTGAGTATAGTCAAACATCTATCTCTGTAGAAAATTATATTTCAATGGGAAATAGAAAACTGAGGAGTCCCCAACCTTTTTGTTCTGTACCCATTGGGCATTTTTATAGCTTCCTGTGTACCCCCTAAAATTGAGGAAAAAGCGAAATAATAAAATTGATTTTGTGATATAATTCTGTTATTAAATCTCAATGCAGATTATACATCATGTATTGCTCAGTACAGGCTATTCTTTCAGATGTAATGTACCCCTTGAAGAGTATTAATGTACCACCGAGGCTACATGTACCCCAGGTTGGGAACCCCTGTCCTATACTGTGTTTTTAACTGATATTTATTTATTTTATCTTCATACTTTTACCTTAATTCACTTTTATATCTTTTAATTCTCTATCTTGAGTTATGTTTTAGCTATGCTTAAATTAGATTCATCACCATCATCTTCCTCATCACCATCATCTTCATCTCTCTCATCATCATCATCATCATCATCATCTTCATCTTCATCTCCCTCATCATCATCATCATCATCATCATCATCATCATCTTCTTCTTCTTCTTCTTCTCCCTCATCCTCATCATCTTCTTCTTCTTCTTAAAATTATCATCATTAGTATTACTAGTGTACTCGAGCCGTCAAAAATTACATCTAAATATTTATATAGATATGAACACACAGATCCACCCCTTCCACCCCCTCCGAATTTCCGAACTACAATCCGCTGGTTCGGCAATTTGTAGGTGAGTGTGGTTTCCAAGTGTACCTTGCAAGGTACACCCCCCCCCCTTTCATCAGGTATAACTACTCACTTTCCCCTTCACTCATGGGACGGGGAGAGATTGAGTAGTCATAAGTCTGACAATACCCCACAGCATGACAAGATTATATATATATATATATATATATATATATATATATATATATATATATATATATATATATATATATATATATAGCCAGGCATTTGCTCTTTATTATATAGGCAGATTATTATGATGATGATTATTATTATTATTATTATTATCATTATTATTATTATTATCATTATATTTATTATTATTATTATTATTATTATTATCATCATTATAATTTTTATCATCATCATCATCATCATCATTATCATTATTATTATTATTATTATTATTATTATTATTATTATTATTATCATCATCATCATCATCGACATCATCATTATTATTATCATCATCATCATCATTATTACCATCATTATAATTTTCATTATTATTATTATTATTATTAATATATCATTATCATATTAGAATATGGAACACATCTACCTTTCTATTGTTTGAATAGCTACAAAAACTACAATACCCATAATTTAAAATTAATCTTCTGAACTCTAATTAAATCAACATTGAAAACATTATCATCCCACTTGGACGTTTGTTCCACACAATAAACATTTCAAACTCGCCAATTCAAGAGACATATATTATTCATTCACTTGCTCCAACGTTCCCTTCATTCAACAAATTCATTATTCAACAATCACGCAAATTATCACTGCGTTCAAAGGCCCGGGAATTATTCATACGCGACCTCTGAGTTTATTCATTAGCGAACAATAAGCCGCTCTATTATTATTATTATTATTATTATTATTATTATTATTATATTTGCTCTTGTTGTTGTTGATTTTGTTGTTATTATTATTGCTGTTATTATTATTATTATTATTATTATTATTATTATTATTATTAAATTTGCTGTTGTTGTTGTTGTTGATTTTGTTGTTATTATTATTGCTTTTGTTGTTATTATTGTTGTTGTTGGTTTTGTTGTTGTTATTATTATTATTATTATTATTATTATTATTATTATTATTATTATTATCATTATCATTATTATTATTATTGCTGTTGTTGTAATAATAATAATAATAATAATAATAATAATAATAATAATTGGGGACAAGTATTTACGCAAACAAAATAGAAGGTATAGACTGTAGGTTTTAATTAAAAAAAAGGTATGCTATGTGCATACCATTGTACAGCGCTGCTGGGTAAAAAAGAGAATATAAAAACTGGAACGGATAAATGCATGGAACGTACCTGGACCGTTTCATTTGCAAATTAAAATGGCGAAATATAAAAAAAAAAAAAAACCTGGAAAGAGGAGAATGCGTATCAAAGCTATGCGTAAATTCGAGGATGGAAATACACATAGTATATTTCTATAGGTATTTACCTCCGACAACGAAGTTGGAAGGAGGTTATGTTTTACCCCCTGTTTGTGTGTTTGTTTGTGAACAGCTTTGTGGCCATAATCTTAATCGTATGAAACTTGCAGGGATTAACTAATATAAAAAGCTGGAAGTGATTAAATTTCGGAAGGTCAAGGTCAAAGGTTGAGCAAAATATCCAATTCACATATTCAAGCCATAAGTTTGGACATCGTTGTCACAGAGACTTCAAACTTAGTTCATATTTGAGTGCATGAAAATCCACGCCTATTACTATAAGTTAAGGTCAAAGGTCAAGGCCATGTCAAGCAAAAGGTCGAGATATAAGCTTCCGCGGCGGAGGTCTGCGCTCTACTGAGTATCCCCTCTAGTTATACAATATCATATATCAATGGATATAAGTGTGGCTGCAAACAATCACCATGAATATGTAAGAGTAAATATAAGTTATATACACAAACTATTCTCATCCGTCTTATATTCGTTTATTTATCTATTAGACAACAACAAAAACAATAACAGAAAAGAAAAAAAAGCAGGAAAAAGTCCTCAGTCATGTATTCATTCATGCCTGGGGTTTGGTCAGTTTTCATCACCAACCTGGCCACTGCGGATTGGTGACGGTTGGAGATTTTCGTCTAATCGCTCCAAGCAAACCATTCTAGTATAGCTGGCCCTGTCTAGTACAGCTTTTCTGATCATGGCGACACAAAAACCCTTTCCCCACGTAAAGGTAACCCCGCTCAAAAGGGTTATTCATTACTTGGTAAATAACCTTTATTAACCCTTTTTACCCCCAAAGGACGTACTGGTACGTTTCACAAAACTCATCCCTTTACCCCCATGGGCATAGTGGAATGTCCTTGCAAAATACTGCTATTTACATTTTTTTTTTTTTGCATATTTTTGATAACTTTATGAGAAACTTCAGGCATTTTCCAAAAGAATGACACCAACCTGACCTCTCTATGGCGAAAATTAAGGCTGTTAGAGCAATTTAAAAAATATATGTTGCAAAAAACGCCTGGGGGTTAAGGGTTGGAAAGTTCCAAATAGCTTGGGGGTAAAAGGGTTAACATGATAAGTTAAAACATTATTATTATTAGCCATAAATTTTCAACACCTACATTAAAATCAAAATAACAGAGGGCTGACGAAATCCCATTAAACGTTTGGCAAATACTCCGATTTGGCAATAGAAACGTTTCTTAGTGACGTTTGAATCCTGAACCAAAAGATTTTTGTTATTCAATACTTAGTAAATAACCTTCATTAACATGCAAAATTAAAACTAACATCAACCATAAACTTTCAACACCCACATTAAAATAAAAATACCAGCTGGCAGACGACTTCCCATTAAACGTTTGGCAAATACTCCGATTTTGCAATAGAAACGTCTCTTAGTAAAGTTTGAATCCTGAACCAAAAGATTTTTTTCAGTTCTCTCCTGTTTGCATTAGGACAAAGGGATTACATCGGCATTACGTCCGGATTAACGTGAGAGATTTCGGAACAAATGGTTACGTTTATACAAGACCAGTGGTAATGTATGGGTCGGAAACGTGGGTTCTAAGACGAAAATAGGAAGCAAAGCTTGAAGTAACGGAGATACAAATGCGGAGGGGGATTATAAGAATATAAAGTTTGAAAGATTGGAAAATTATAAAATATGAAGAATGGCAGGCGTAGTAAGGATTACAAAGGTGATAGGAACTGTCACGGCTTGAGATGGTGTGGACATGTGTTGAGGGTGGATGGTGGGGAGGGAGTGAGGATGGCTTAGGAGGAACCTCTAAGGAGGAGAAAATCGAGAGGGAGGAAGTGAGGATGGCTTAGGAGGAACCTGTAAAGAGGAGAAAATCGAGAGGGAGGCAGTGGGGAGGGCTTAGGAGGAACCTTTAAGGAGGATAAAATCGAGAGGAAGGGAGTGAGGAGGGCTTAGGAGGAACCTTTAAGAAGGAGAAAATCGAGAGGGAGGGAGTGAGGAGGGATTAGGAGGAACCTGTAAAGAGGAGAAAATCGAGAGGGAGGAAGTGAGGAGGTTTAAGGAGGAACCTCTAAGGAGGAGAAAATCAAGAGGGAGGCAGAGAATTAGGTGGCGATATAAGGTGAAGGATGATATGGAGAGAAAGGTTTTAGCAGAAGAGGATGCCTTTGGTAAATGGCATTGGAGAGGGCGCATCAGGCAACCGGCCCCTTAATGTAAGGATGTAAGGAAAGGAGAAAATAGAGAGGGAAGCAGAAACTTAGATGGCGAGATAAGGTGGAGGATGATATGGAGAGAGAGGGTTTAGGGGAAGAGAATGCGTTTGATAGAAGGCATTGGAGAGGGTGCATCAGGCAACCGACCCTTTAGTGTAGGGATAATGGTGGGACAGGAAATGGTGGTTGTTTGGTACAATGATTGGGGGAGGGGGGGGGGGCTGGCGTTTCTAATTGTGCAATAACTTATATACTTTTAACGTTGAGCCAACCTTCCTTTATCGAAGTGAAGTGTGTCCGTCGAATGCAATTAAGAGAGAAAAAGGTTAACCCGTATTGAAGAACCGTTTGCTTATTGTTCTCTCTCTCTCTCTCTCTCTCTCTCTCTCTCTCTCTCTCCTCTCCTCTCTCTCTCTCTCTCTCTCTCTCTCTTAATAGAATTAGCAGAATTAATCAACTCCCAAGACCCTCGTTCATCCATCTCTTGAGGCAAGCAAAACTTTCTCAGATGTCTTAAACAAGGTCAGTCAGCTCCGTTAATTAGATAAAACTTTTGGAGACATTGTAAACACGAAGTGAATTAACCAAACCGTGGCTCGCATATGAGGTACAGAAGCTGTAGGCCTCGGTAAAGGATGTTGTTATTATTAGAACAGATACATACACTCAAGCAGACAGACACAGGCAG
>NC_090744.1:246574-261574 GCF_036898095.1 Palaemon carinicauda
CCTAATATAGTATCTATCAATCTTGACATTGGTGTGTTTTAGGTTTGGTTTCGGTTTAGTTTGGTTTTGATTTAGTTTTGATTGGGTTTGGATTTGGTTTTAGTTTGGAGGTTTAGTTTAGTTTTGATTTAGTTTTGATTGGGTTTGGATTTGGTTTTAGTTTGGTGGTTTGGATTGGTTTGGTTTTGATTGGGTTTGGGTTTGGCTTGGTTTTAGTTTAGTGGTTTGGTTTTGGTTTTAGTTTGGTGGTTTGGATTGGTTTTGATTGGGTTTGGGTTTGGCTTGGTTTTAGTTTAGTGGTTTGGTTTTGGTTTTAGTTTGGTGGTTTGGGTTTGTTTTAGTTTGGTGGTTTGGTTTGGTTTTGATTGGATTTGGGTTTGGCTTGGTTTTAGTTTAGTGGTTTAGTTTTAGTTTAGTGGTTTGGTTTTAGTTTGGTTTTGGTTTTATTTTAGTTTGGTGGTTTGGTTTGGTTTTGATTGGGTTTGGCTTTGGCTTCGTTTCAGTTTAGTGGTTTGGTTTTGGTTTTAGTTTGGTGGTTTGGGTTTGTTTTAGTTTGGTGGTTTGGTTTGGTTTTGATTGGGTTTGGGTTTGGCTTGGTTTTAGTTTAGTGGTTTGGTTTTAGTTTAGTGGTTTGGTTTTAGTTTGGTTTTGGTTTTATTTTAGTTTGGTGGTTTGGTTTGGTTTTGATTGGGTTTGGCTTTGGCTTGGTTTCAGTTTAGTGGTTTGGTTTTAGTTTAGTGGTTTGGTTTTAGTTTGGTTTTAGTTTGGTTTTGATTGGGTTTGGGTTCGGCTTGGTTTTAGTTTAGTGGTTTAGTCTGGTTTGGTTTTTGTTTGGTGGTTTGGTTTTGGTTTTTGTTTGGTGGTTTGGTTTTGGTTTTGTTTTAGTTAAGTGGTTTGGTTTGGTTTAATTTTAGTTTTGGATTATTTTTACATTGGTGGTTGAGTTTGGTTTAATTTGGTGGTTTGGTTTGGATTTAGGTTAGGTTTTGGTGTTGGTTTGGTTTTAGTTTGGTGTTTAGGTTAAGCTTTGATTGTGTTTGGGATCGGTTTTGGTTTGGTGGTTTGATTTGGTTATGTTTGGTTTTAGTTTGGCTTGGTTTGGTTTAGTTTAGGGCTTTGTTTAGTTTTGGTTGTGTTATGGTTTTTGTTTGGTTTGCTTCAGTTAGGTTTGTTTTGGTTTGGCATGGTTTGGTTTTGGGTTTGTTTTGGTTTGGCATGGTTTGGTTTCGGGTTTGGTTTGGTTTTCGTTTATGTTTGGTTTTTGGTTTGGTTTGGTTTAGTTTGGGTTATGGTGTTGGGTTGTCTCGGGTTTAGTTTGGTTTTCATTATGGTTTTGGTTTTGGCTGAGGTTTTGGTTGTATTAATTGGTTTTAGTTTGGTTTTGATTTCTGTTTGGTTTTAAGTTTGGTCTGGATAGGTTTGATTTGGGTTTTTTTTTTTTTTGGTTTGCTTTGGTTTTGGTTGTACTGTGGGGTTGGTTTGGTATGGTTTGATTTGATTTGGATCAGTTTGGGTTTTTTGTTTGGTTTGGTTTTGTTTTACATTGGTTTGGTTAGGTTTTGTATTGATTCGGTTTAGTTTGGTTTGTTTTGGTTGGTTGGTTGGAAATTACAGCAGATATCTATGGTTTGAAATTGGAACCAACACTGGAAATGAACACCTTAAGAAAGGCAACAAGCTAAAAATGGAAGCTTCAAAACAAAACTTTATTACCACACTAAATTAGAATTTCTATTGTCATATGATATATTGCATTCATATATCTAGTTGGCCACGTGGTCACTTTTTGGGATTCCTCCTAACAAAATTCCCGATAATTATAACTATAAACAAGTTTCCAACTCCATCTATTGGCCTCTGAGAGAAGCTTGGTTGTTCTGGTTAACTGCAGGGGAGGAAGGGTGTTAGAAAATTGTCATATTTGCAATTTTCTCGGAAGTTATAGTTTCAAAAAAATTTCAGTATTTGCATTTAGAATTAATTTCCTAAACTGTTCTGCTGAATACTTATATTAAGGCTAATATGATTGAACTAACGACATTTTAAGTAAGGCTGACTTTATTTTCCCCCTAAACTAATAATGCATTGGCCCATCATAAGCGAAATGAAGACTCTGATTACCAACAGAATACGATGCATTATAAAAATTATAATATATAAGTGGCTTGTATGATTATGTATCACGAATCCTAAATTATATTCTTTATATTAATTCTAATAATTGGTGTTGATAAATGAGCTCAATAAATCACATTTTTTTTTATTAATCGTCTTCTGAGGTTTCATAGGTTGGTACTCCTGACTGCTGCAAGGACACTAAAATAAGGTGTTGGGATGACGTCATGGAAGTTATGAGCAGACGAAATAAGAAAAGAATGATTTCATACGTTTAATTAGTGGATGAAACGTTGTCTTAACGTATTATCTTATATGTTTACAGTTAAAACGTTTTTATTACATCAATAAATATCTATACAATAAGTAAATAATATCTAAAATGGTACTCGGTGTACAAGAATTTCTACAAATTCGAACTATTTTCGTCAGAGTCGTACAAACTATTCCAAGTTCCGGTTGGTATTATCTTCAAGGATTTCCCAATTTGTACACAGACAACGGAATGGCTAAATAGCTCAAATTCTTCATTAGAATGAGGAAGTAACTAGAATCTAATATATTTCTGAATTCTTCATCAGTGTCTTGCAGGAGGCTTCGTCAATTTACTTAATAAGAAAATAATAAAAACATTGAAGATTGTAGCTTTCTTTTTATAATAATAATAATAATAATAATAATAATATTAATAATAATAATAACCTTAAGCACTACACTAGTTCTCCCTCATTACGTAAAAAAACTAGATGTACTATTAAATACCAGAGATATTTTTAAGACAAAAGATATATCAATATTAATAATTTAGCAAAAATCTATATCTGTAAACATCATCATCTTGTTTCTATGAATAATTTTTAAATGTACCAGAGGTTTTGATATCTTTGTCTGGGATGGTGTGTTAATATAAGGGTTAATATATTGTTTAACATTATCATCATCACTATTATAGGTTAAAGCAGACAGTTCATTGTGTAATTTAACTGTTACATAATCTCTGTTTAAGATTCATAAAATGTATCAGAAGTATTTAAATAATGGGTTTTAGATAATACGTTTTACTCTCATATATATATATATATATATATATATATATATATATATATATATATATATATATATATATATATATATATATATATATATAATATATATATATATATATATGCTTTTCTGACCAGGGATAACTTTACGTATTGGAAAGTTTTGTGTATCGACATGATCAGCAAAGCTGCGCTAATCAGGTCCACCCATACTAGGTAGGTTTGCTATAGGCGATCAGATGAATATATATATATATATATATATATATATATATATATATATATATATATATATATATATATATATATATATATATATATATATATATATATATATATATGTGTGTGTGTGTGTGTGTGTGTGTGTGTGTGTGTATATATACCTATATATGTGTGTGTGTGTGTGTGTGGAGAAAGAGAGCCTCTATTTTACAAAAATACTTGCTATTCATAACACATTCATCTCTTCGAACTTGGACTTGCTAAGGAGAATATCTAAATACAACTACAAACTATTATTGCAGCAGACATAGACTGCAATCAAGGCAATGGATTCAGTGTTGTCCTCTATGATGTATATCTGATGTGTGTCTATTCAATCCCTCTGTATTGAATGGGAACATCAATGATGTGGTTATTGTCTACCTCGACGATAATGTGTATATCATATTTAGGCTCAATTGCATATTTGGAGAACATCTTTAGAAAGCAGCTTGGAATACTTATATCATCTTGGACAAATTAAGATCATTACTTGAGTAAAAAAGATAGTAATGATAATACCTGGACAGGAAAATTAACGTGTCTATATAAATATGTCTTAAAATAACATTTTATATTCGAATATGTACTGTATATATATATATATATATATATATATATATATATATATATATATATATATATATATATATATATATATATATATATATACTGTAGATATATATATATATATATATATATATATATATATATATATATATATATATATATATATATATATATATATATATATATATATATATATATGTGTGTGTGTGTGTATATATCTATATATATGTATATATATATATATATATATATATATATATATATATATATATATATATATATATATATATATATATATATATATATATATATATATATATATATATATACAGCACGTGTGTGTATATATGTATAGGAAGTAGGGTGGCCAGGGCACTAGCCACCCGTTGAGATGCTACCGCTAGAGAGTTATGGGGTCTTTCGATTGGCCAGACAGTACTACATTGGATCCTTCTCACTGGTTACGGTTCTTTTTCCCTTTGACTACGCACACACACCAAATAGTCTGACATATTCTTTATATATTCTCCTCTGTCCTCATACACTTGACAACACTGAGATTACCAAACAATTCTTCTTCACCAAAGGGGTTAACTACTGCACTATAATTTTTCAGTGGGTAGGTTCCTCTTGGTAAGGGTAGAAGGGAATCTTTAGCTATGGTAAGCAGCTCTTCGAGAAGGACACTCCAAAATCAAACCATTGTTCTCTAGTCTTGGGTAGTGCCATAGCTTCTGTACCATGGTCTTCCATTGTCTTGGGTTAGAGTTCTCTTGCTTGAGAGTACACTCGGGCACACTATTCTATCTTATTTCTCCCCCTCTTGTTTTGTGAAAGTTTTTATAGTTTGTATAGGAGATATTTATTTTAATCTTACTGTTCTTAAACTTTTATTTTTCCTTGTCTCCTTTCCTTTCCTTAATGGGCTATTTTCCCTGTTGGAGCCCCAGGGCTTATAGCATTGAGTTTTTCCATCTAGGGTTATAGCTTAGCAATTAATAATAATAATACTATTAAGCCATATAAGAATTTAAGAGAGAGACACAAATTACTATTATGGGTACAGAATAAGTTTCCAGTGCTTATACAGGTCAACTTAGATTCAAAACTTTGTAACTATTGAACTTTTGAAGTTAAATGTCCAGTAATTGAGAGACAGGATTATTCCAGATTAAAATATATACTGTAGTTGAAAGGATCACCCAATTGTGAGATTTTTGTTATGAATATATCACTTTTTAAATTTTTTTCCTAAGGAGAGAGAGAGAGAGAGAGAGAGAGAGAGAGAGAGAGAGAGAGAGAGAGAGAGAGAGAGAGAGAGAGAGAGAGAGACTGGTGAGTGTGGCTGATACAGATATTGCCAACATCTGTCAAACTAGGCTGTAGACAACACCCATTGATGGTAAGCACCAACGCAAGAATCTTGAACAAATTCATTTATTTCACAAAAATTTCAGAGCTGTACAAATGATGAATTTCCTAAGACTGCCGTTGGTTGAGACCAAAGGAAGATACCTAAAACTAATAGTTGTTTTTATCTATCAGAAATTGTGTGTACTTCCTTCCAAGTGAATGATATCTGATATGGGGTTGTGCAAGATGAATTAGTAAATGCATTAATTTTCAGCATAGATAAAATAATAAATGAATTTGATTTATATACGATGTGTACCTTCAGTTGCTCAAGATTGTATCTATATGTCAACTGATGAATTGTTTTGTGAGTTTATTCATACACAATTCCTCAATAACTATCCTTTACCTAGCATCTAATATTCACAAAGCTTTTTTTTTTTTTTTTTACTTTTGCAGAAAAAAATATGCACAAAATAAGTTTTTTTTTTATAATTTCCAACCATTGGTAGACTATGCACAAAAAAAGTTGAGTTAATTGGCCTCCAATTTCAAAAAGAAAACATGTAACTAAAAATAATTTTTAAAATAAAACATTGATAAAAATTTTCTCAGATAATGCCCTCTAAATTCCTCTCTGGCGCCAATAGAGAATTTACACCTGTGGCCATGCAATGGTGCTGGTAATTACTCAATTTCTTCCTTTATTGACAACTGCAATTAAAATCGATTATAGTGTTCCTACTTGGAACTCAAAACCACAGCCACTTGGAATATCGCATACAATAACCTCTCACAAATTCCATGTAAACTTTCTTCGCCAATTTAAGGAAATGAATCTCTGGAGTTTATAGTGATTAAACATCCGAGAGAAAATAAGAGAAAGAAAGCCGTTAAATGACTCCTTACCTTTTCCCTCATTTTTTCACAGCACTAGTTAAAACCCAAGTCCTTTTCCGTCCGGGTTTATGGCGGACTGAATCTCCTTCCACAGCTGTCAAAAACATCCCTAGACAAGCACTAGAATATCCTTAGATCAGAGGTATTTTCCCCTAGTATTATTCAATATAATGTATAAACTGTGCTGTATTTTCTATCAAAATATTCTATATATTTACTTTCAATCACTGTATTTATGAAATCACAAAAATATGACAAGCAAAAGGATGAGCCAACTTGTGTTTTGATTTCAACCTGTGCTAAGAAGGATATATTCATGCAGTTATAATCGTATCGAGATTCCCACACAAACAATAATTAACAGAATGTAAATATCTCAATTGTGTGCCTCTAACAACTAGAATGTCCCTCTCTGGGGGGCAAATTTCCTACGACAATCAGGGACCTCAACCACATTCTTCGTTTCTCTGGTTAATCTCTCCAGTAACTATAAAATTTGCATTTTGACTAGGATATATTTAGGTAGACAACTTGGAATAAAATAGACTTTAAACAGGAGACTTGTATGGACACCATTTAGTATTTCAGAGGTATATATAGAAGAGTGAAGCGTACAAGCTGGCTGTTTTATATTCACCTTGTGAAATAAACTAATTTTTGATTGAAACAAGCATTTTCCCCAAATAAATTTCTTTCCATAGTACGAACTTTAATAGAGTAAGTACTGTATTTCAGATTAGACTGAAACTACTCTAATATCTAAATATTTATTAGAATATCTTCAAAGAATAATCCATTTTGAAGGAAAACACAGCTATTCGCATCTTTGTCAACCAAAGTAGATTGATTATTATTATTATTATTATTATTATTATTATTACTTACTAAGCTACAACCCTAGTTGGAAAAGCAGTATGCTATAAGCCCAGGGGCTCCAACAGGGAAAATAGCTCAGTGCGGAAAGGAAAAAAGGAAAATAAAATATTCTAAGAAGAGTAACAACAATAAATATCTCCTATATAAACTATAAAAACTTTAACAAAACAAGAGGAAGAGATATAAGATAGGAGAGTGTGCTCGAGTGTACCCTCAAGCAAGAGAACTCTAACCCAAGACAGTGAAAGGCCATAGTACAGAGGCTATGGCACTACCCAAGACTAGAGAACAGTGGTTTGATTTTGGAGTGTCCTTCTCCTAGAAGAGCTGCTTACCATAGCTAAAGAGTCTCTTCTACCCTTACCAAGAGGAAAGTGGCACTGAACAATTACAGTGCAGTAACCCCTTGGGTGATGAAGAATTGTTTGGTAATCTGTGTTGTCAGGTGTATGAGGATAGAGGAAAATATGTAAAGAATATGCCAGACTATTCAGTGTGTATGTAGGCAAAGGGAAAATGAACCGTAACCAGAGAGGAGGATCCAATGTAGTACTGTCTGGCCAGTCAAAAGACCCCATAACTCTCTAGCGGTAGTATCTCAACGGGTGGCTGGTGCCCTGGCCAACCTACTACCTCCATTGATTGATTTAAACTTTTCTGGTATCCTGACATCTAAGGACATTGACGCCGATATAATCATTATAAATAAAGAATAAAACAATCAATAAAACCTTAAAAGCAGAGATATTATAAAAGTTAAATAGCTTTTAGAAGACCTGCTTCTGAAATAAATCTGAAAATAACGATTGCAAAATAAAACACATCATGTCCAAGAATCTTGGCAAGGATGAACCTGCCATCCTCACCTCGAGCCGCAAAGAGATATCTATTTCTTCCGGTACTATAAGTGGGGCATTCCGTCAACAAATACTTCACTGTCAAGGGTACCAAACAGTCATTACAATATGGCTGGTGTTGGCCAGTTAGCAGTAATTCATATTTTATCTGAGTTTGACCAATGCGGAGACGACAAAGAGAAGTCTCCCACTTTCGGGGCATTATGTTATACTTCCAAGGGTATGTAACATTTGCTATTACTCTCATTTTATTTTCAATTAAACTACCCCAATGCTGTTACCAATTATTAGAAATCAAATTCATAATGTAAGGTAAACAACAATCTTTACAGAGAATGAGAATGAGATATTGTGACGGGCCGATAGAGGGTTGTGAACTCAAAGGCAGGATGCAATCAACCGAGTTGTTTATTAAGGAACACTCTCCTTTATATACAAAACCTCAAGGCAACAGGACATAACATGTTCGAGAGACACACAATATTATAGAGCAAAACCGGAGATATGATCATTCAGGTTCTTTTTAGTGCGAGGGAAGAGCGCAGATACAAGCATAATATATACAAAATAATTATGTACAATTGTGTGACACACGGTTGGTACATGGCTCACCCCCCTAAAAATGACATACTGTACATGTTAAATAGGGCGCCCTGATCTAGAGAGGCGAACTGTAGGCGGGTCATCTGGCAGAAGATAAGCAGGTTTTAGACAATCAATGGAGACCCAGTCTTCTTTGCCCCGAATGTTTAGTAGGAATGCTTTCGGATTGCGTCGGATCACAAGGAAAGGGCCCGTGTAAGGGGACGTTAGTGGTGGCTTGCTAGTGTCGTTGCGCAGGAAGACGTGCGTTGCAGAGTGCAAGTCCGTTGGTATGTGATGCTTCGCTGGGGGCTTGTAAGTCTGGCGGCACGGAGTAAATTTTCCCACGACGTGACGTATGCGCTGGAGATCGTCGGAGGAGGTTGTAGAAGGAAAAAATTCGGCAGGGACGACAAACGGGTCGCCATACACCATTTCAGCTGCCGAGACATCGAGGGCGTCTTTAGGAGTGGTCCTTAGTCCCAGGAGGACCCAGGGAAGCTGAGTAAACCAGTTGCAATCCTTGCAGCGGGACATCAAAGCTGCTTTGAGGGTGCGATGAAAACGTTCAACCATTCCATTGGCAGCGGGGTTGTAGGCCGTTGTCTGGTGTAGAGTGATGCCCAGGAGATTCGCTAATGACGTCCACAATTGAGAGGTGAAAGTGGTTCCCCTGTCAGAAGTAATATGCTCAGGGATACCGAATCTTGAAATCCATCCAGAGAGTAAGGCAGATGTACATGAGCCGGACGTTGCAGTTTCCATGGGAATGGCTTCAGGCCAATGAGTGGAGCGGTCGATGACGGTAAACAGGTAACGATGTCCTTGTGATGTGGGTAGGGGGCCTACAACGTCGACGTGAATGTGTGCGAAACGACGCTGAGGTTGAGGAAAGGTGCCCACTCCTGAATCCGTGTGTCGATGTACTTTGGAAGTTTGGCAAGAAGTACAGGCGCGGACTCAATCCTTAGCATCCTTAGAAATGCCGTGCCAAATGAACTTTGCCTTTAGCAGCTGTGCAGTAGAATGGCACGAGGGATGTGAAAGGCCGTGAATGAAATCAAACACCTGTCGGCGCATGGGAGCAGGAATCCAAGGTCGCGGTCTACCAGTACTGACGTCAAAGAGGGTGGTGGTGTTGGAGTCTTCGAAGGGAAAGTCTTCCCAACGGAGGGAAGTGCAGGATGTCCTACAAGCTTGATACTCTGGATCCTGTCGTTGGGCTTCAGCCAGGGCATTGTAATCCAATCCCAGTTGAACGGCAGCCAACGTGTTTCTTGACAGGGCTACGGCAACGGGATTCATTTTCCCAGGGACGTATTGGAGGGTGCAATTGTATTCAGCCACGGCGGAGAGATTTCGGCGTTGACGGGCGGACCAGGCGTCAGACTGTCGAGTGAAGGCGTGCACCAGAGGCATGTGGTCTGTGCGAATGACGAAGGGCGTACCTTCTACGAAATGGCGAAAGTGACGGACAGCCAAGTGCACCGCCAGCAATTCTCGATCGAAGGTAGAATAACCCGATTCTGCCTTGGACAGTTTTCTGCTGAAGAAGGCCAATGGGCGGGGCGAGCCTTTGACCACCTGCTCGAGTACTGCACCAATAGCGACGTCGCTGGCATCGGTGGAGAGAAGGAGAGGGGCGTGTGGGATAGGAAAAGTGAGAGCCGCAGCAGTTGATAGGGCCTTCTTTGCATTGCAGAAGGCTGCTTCTTGAAGGGGACCCCACTTCAGGTCCTTTGGCTTGCCCTTGAGGGAGGCGTAGAGGGGAGCAAGAGTGGCGGCAATGGCTGGCAGAAAACGGTGATAATAGTTGATCATGCCCAAGAATTCCTGCAGAGCTTTGACGGTCGAGGGCGCGGGGAAGTTCTGAACGGCTGCTACCTTCTCAGGGAGGGGATGGACTCCTTCAGGAGTGATACGGTGCCCTAAGAACGACACTTCGTTGGCGCCAAAGGTACACTTGTCGTACCGGACTACAAGGCCGTTTTGTTGCAGGCGGTCGAGCACGATGCGCAGGTGACGGAGGTGTTCCTCTTTTGAGGAGGAGAACACAAGTATGTCGTCCACATAACATACACAGAAAGGGAGGTCCCCTAAGATGCCATCCATGAGACGTTGAAACGTTGCCCCAGCATTACGAAGGCCAAAACAGGAGTAATTGAAGGTGTATGTACCAAACGGAGTGGTGATGGCGGTCTTGGGGATGTCTTCTGGGTTCATAGGCACCTAATAATACCCCTTCAGAAGGTCGAGCGTAGAGAAAACCTTCGCTTTGTGCAGGTAGGAGGTCACGTCGGCAATGTTTGGGAGGGGGTAGTGATCCGGTTCTGTTTGCATGTTCAGGTGCCTGTAATCCCCGCACGGACGGAGGGAGCCGTCTTTCTTCAGAACGATGTGTAAGGGTGACGACCATGGGCTGGAGGCCTTTTGGCAAAGGCCCATTTCCTCCATTTCGGCGAACGTCTGTTTGGCGGCTGCCAATCGTTCCGGTGCCAGACGTCTGAATTTTGCGAAGACTGGGGGTCCCGTCGTCTTGATATGGTGATAAATACCGTGCTTGGCAGGAACCGTGGGCGTTTGGCGAAGTTCTGGACGAAAAACTTCCGTGTACGACGTGAGGAGGTGGGCGTAGGCATCCGTGGGTGCGCTGATGTGGAGAGCGAGGTTAGAGGGGGCGGGTTGAAGAGGTGTCGACAAGTACGAGTCTGCGTTGACCAATCGTCGGTGGGCGACATCGACCAGAAGGTGGAAATGAGAGAGGAAATCCGCACCGAGGATTGGCATTGTGACGTCAGCAACGAGAAACTTCCAATTGAATTTACCATTTCCGAACGATAAAGTGAGGTTCTCGTAACTGTAGGTGGGTATCACAGATCCGTTGGCAGCTACCAAGCGGGCGTCGGCAGATGTAGACAGACTACGTTGTGCCTTGAAGAGTTTCCTTGGCCAAAGAGAACGACAAGCACCCGTGTCTACCAAAAATCGCACGCCCGTTCCTACATCCTGTAAAAAGAAAAGATTAGAAACATGGGAGGCCACCGCCACAAGCGATGGCCTACTTACACGTTTTTTGGCCACTGACAATCCTTGGCACATTTTTTCGCGGTTGCCCCGAATCTGAAGTGGTAGTAGCAAAACTGCGGCGGATGAGAGGTAGTAAGTGGCTGTAGAAGTCGTTCATTGGGGCGCGAGCGATTGGTGGGTGGTGGGCGGCTTTGTTGCCGCTTCGGCACGTCACGGGTAGGCGTGTATGTCCTACGGCATTCATGTCAGCTTCGGTTGACGTTGAATAGGCATCCTCGTCGTCAGGGGTGGAGGCTTTGATGGAGGTCTTGAAGTGGCTGTCCATAAGGGCGCCGGCTTTGGTCATCAAGTCCTTTATGGGTAAACTATCGACATCGGGTATGGCAGCGTGTACAGGTTCAGGTAAACAGCGTATCCAAAGGGCACGCAATAGGTTCACCTCACGAGGAGAGCCGTCTGCGGCAGGTTGAAGGCGAGCGATACTGGTAATTTCCCTGAGGGCAAGCGAAGCCCTTTGGTCCCCCAACGGTTGTTGTGAGAGCTGAAAAAGCTTTGCTATACGGGCGGCTAGCGACGGCGAGTACTGCTGCAGAAGGTATGTTTGAGGGCGTCATACGCTATTTGGGTGTCTCCTTGTTCACAAAGCCAGTCGGATATTTCTGGGAAGGTGTCCTCGGGTATCGCCGCAAGAACATAATCCGCTTTGGTGGTTGAGCGAGTCACGCCCCTGATACGAAACTGGACTTCTGCGAGCTGAAACCAAGCAATCGCCTCTCCGCTGGCGAATGGTGAAAGTTTCAATGGGGCGGCCGCAGCGCCAACTGCTGTAGTAGAGTCCGTCATAGTACCAACGATGGAGGGGCGAGGGAGGTGGGGGTGAAAGGCAGTGGAGCGAGTCGACTTCCGGGGTCACCAATGTGACGGTGCCGAGTGAGGGTTGTGAACTCAAAGGCAGGATGCAATCAACTGAGTTTTTATTAAGGAACACTATTTTATATACAAAACCTCAAGGCAACAGGACATAAACTGTTCGAGAGACAGACAATGTTATAGAGCAAAACGGAGACATGATCATTTAGGTTCTTTTTAGTGCGAGGGAAGAGCACAAATACAAGCATAATATATACAAAATAATTATGTACAATTGTGTGACACACGGTTGGTGCAATATATTTACAGATGATCATGATGTTTCATCAGTCTCAATCCTCACACAATTATTGCAAATCAAATTGCTGACAGCAATCTGTCAATTGTTATCAATTTAAAAAATACCAACATCTGTTTGAAGTATTTCACATAATCAAAAAAGTAAAATTTTTAAACAAAAAAGTCAATTCATTTGGAAACCGAAAGAAGTTTTATTGCAGAGCGCATAGCTGTGATACCCTTGCCGGCTGCAAACATTATCTGAAGGAAATTCAGTTGAAATGGTTACATATATGATAAAGATGCAAAATAACAATGATGCTTTTATTCCGAAACACACTGTGCCAGAGACCCTTATGGCTGATGTGTCACAAGAGGAAATATTCATGAGTAAGAGAATAGCACCAATGATATGGGACGAATATACCAATCGTGAGGGGGACAAAGGTTCCTAAGTAAATAAGTAATTACCCAGCCTCCCCCCCCCCCACAACAAAAAATAAAAGTAATAAAAAGTATACAGCAAAATTGTGTAATAATTGCGTATTCTCCTCTGTCCTCATACACCTGATAACACTGAGATTACTAAACAATCCTTCTTCACCCAATGGGTTAACTTCTGCACTGTAATTGTTCAGTTGCTAATTTCCTCTTTGTAAGGGTAGAAGAAACACTTTAGCTATGGTAAGCAGCTCTTCTAGGAGAAGGACACTCCAAAATCAAACCATTGTCTTGGGTAGTGCCATGGCCTCTGTACCATGGTCTTCCACTGTCTTGGGTTAGAGTTCTCTTGTTTGAGGGTACACTCGGGCACATTATTCTATCTTATTTCTCTTCCTCTAGCTTTGTTAAAGTTCTTAAAATATATTATTTTTCCTTGTATCGTTTCCTCGCTGGGCTATTTTCCCTGTTGGCGCCCCTGGGGTTATAGCATTCTGATTTTCCAGCTAGGGTTGTAACTTAGCAAATAATAATAATAATAATAATAATAATAATAGTCTTTACAGAGAGAGAGAGAGAGAGAGAGAGAGAGAGAGAGAGAGAGATCAAATATAACAAGTATCCCCCATTCAATCTTTGACTCTCATTGGGAAGGATACTGGCCTTTATATGAAGTCCTTTTCTATCTAATTATAAACATTTTCGAATCTGACTGAGATCTCACCTCATCCGAATCAACCGCTTGAAACTATCTCTTGGCTACAGAGGACCTCACATCACAGGAATCTCTCAATATAGGCCCCCAGCCAGGATGAGGTGAGGGCCTTCTTACAAGTATTAAGCTGGTCTTTTGGTGCCGATTTCTCATGTCGAGATCTCTTCATGGTTACGTGTTCAGGTGCTTCACACAATCGGGGATGCCAGGAAAGGGAGGGCAGATTGGATGAGAAGGGCTGGGAGTTGGGGGTGGTGGGGGGTGTCAGAATGCAATGACTTCCGTACAGGCAAAGGGAAGAAGAGAAATGCAACGGAGGTAGAGAAGGAAGGAAGGAAGGAGGGGATCCAGAAAAGATGTGAGTCCGGAAACAGACAAAAGGAATGGATGTCTTATTGAAGTTACGCTGCTGTTAGAGAAGGAAGGGGGCCTGTAAAATAGGTTAGAGATTAAACAAACAGATGAAAATAGGCACAACCAAGAAAATAATGTCGAAGAAAACTGCATTATAAAGTCATAGGTGGAGGAAGTAACATTAGATCTTAACGGATTTAAGATGATAAGTCGACAGATAGCAAATTTTAGACATGCAATGGCGAGAGTAAAATGAGGAAAAATTCTCTCTCTCTCTCTCTCTCTCTCTCTCTCTCTCTCTCTCTCTCTCTCTGTGTGATATATATATATATATATATATATATATATATATATATATATATATATATATATATGGCCCATATCATTATTATTATTATTATTATTATTATTATTATTATTATTATTATTATTATTATTATTATTATTATTATTATTATTATTATTATTATTATTAAATTTATTATTATTACTTGCTAGGCTACAACCATAGTTGGAAAAGCAGGATGCTATAAGCACAAGGGCTCCAACAGGGAAAATAGCCCAGTGAGGAAAGGAAAGGGTCCAGGGTTAGTCAGTATCACACGAGCGATTGTGAGACAAGGTACTCACCCGAGAGTATCGGCTGTGTACATTCACAAACCTTTTTGTAATAAAGTGGAAAAAAAGCCCATGCTCCGATGTGTCATTATCCCTTGACATGGGACATATATATATGCACTCGTGTGTGTATTATAGC
>NC_090744.1:264074-274074 GCF_036898095.1 Palaemon carinicauda
TATTACTGGCTACATGTTAGGTCATTCAAATAAAAATTGGTCAAGTAAATGATAAGCGATATTGATCATTACACGATGTTATCAACTGTGGTACAATATTGCATGCTTTCTTACCAATTATACTATTATCATCATTATTCTTATTACTTGCTAAACTACAACCCTAGTTGGAAAAACAAGATGCCCTTGGACTTGTAAGCTCAAGGGCTCCATCAGGGAAAATAGCCCAGCGAGTTAAAAAGAAATAAGAAATCAGATAAATGACTCGAGTGTTTTTACGCTTACACTGAGCCAACAAACAAACTCTCCATTATTGTCGGTATATTTAGCTATTCTCATATCAAGACACTTGAGAAAAGCCAAGGGGAATCCTACCTGCATTAATACAACTTACTTTTACTTTTAGGGGTTTATTTCTCGCCCTCCACCAGACACTTAAGAGTCTGTTCAGGCGGACCATGATGTGTGAAAAATAATTTCTTTCCAGTTTATATTTTGCTCTGTATCTTATCAGATATTTCGCTAGCATTTGTATTCAGGCTTAATAGTTTTCAGATCACTATTATAACACTTTCCAAAGAGATAAGTCTTCAGGTTTTTCTGTGTATCATTTATCATTTTATAATTAGTTTTACTTACATTGAGTTGTATTCATATGATATGAAAAACATCTAATATACTTCGTCTGCATATTCGGCCATACTGATTACAGTTCCTTACGAACATTACATAAAAAAAAACAATGTCAGGTTGTTAAAATATTCCAAAATAAGACAGTAAGTTTAACGGGTGTATTACAGTCAGAAATAGAAAATCCCCAATCTCGATTAATCTGCGCTGAATTAAAGTTAATTCTAATAGCCAGTCCTTCTCCATCATGAGGCTCAATACTACACAGTAATCTAGAAGTTTTATTCCAGCTGTGACCAAGTTGTGGAATGATCTTCCTAATCGCATAGTTGAATCAGTAGAACTTCAAAAGTTCAAAGTTGGAGCAAATGTTTTTATGTTGAAAAGGCTCACAGAAGTCTTTGTTTATATATGACATATCTGTTTTGACGTTGTTACTGTTTTTAGAATGATTTATTGTTAATTTGTTCATCATTTATTTAATTCCTTTCCTCACTGGGCTATTTTAACAGTTCTATGCTAGAGTAAACTTTATTACAGTATTGAGAATTGACTGAGCCTCTTGCTTGAGGGTAACACTCGGACACGCTATTCTATCATTTCTCCTGTTTTTGTTTTTTTGAAGTTTGAAGTTAATATTCTTAAAATATTTCCTTTTAATTGGTTATTACTTCGCTTATAGTTTATTTCCTGTCCTCACTGGACTATTTTTCCTTGTTGGATTCTTTGGGCTTTTATCATCTTTCTTTTCCACAGGAGATGTGACTTAGCTAGTAATAACAATAATATGGTTCTATAGCTATTAACCATCCAAATTATTTAACGATGAAGCAAAAGTTATGAATCTGGTCATTCCTAAGCCAATCTTATGTCGTGGCCTCAAGCTTGTTAGTTCCTTTGGTCCCTGCCGCCTCATCATCCTTGTGAGCTGAGGATGGGGTGTTTGAGGGAGCCTATAGGTCTACCTGCTAGGTCATCAGCAGCCATTGCCTGACCCTCCTTGGTCTTAACTTGGCGAGGGGGCTTGGGCGCTGATCATATGTATACATGATCAGTCTCTTAGGGCATTGTCCTGCTTGCTAGGGCAATGTCAATATCCCTTGCCTTTAAACCTTTAAATTCCCAATTGAATCAACAGCTGCTAAGACAGACTACAATGCGACATTGTTCCTTTGGGTCGTAGTGAGAGATGGTCTCCCTATAGGCCTATAAGGGGGTGAGTGGACATAAGAAACAAAGGGAATGGGCTTTTAAATTAACACTTATGGCAACCACTGTTAGTTATTATAGTCTTATGATTATAAGACTTCAATTAGTGACACTCCGAAATCAAACCATTGTTCTTTAGTCTTGGGTAGTGCCATGGCCTCTATACCATGGCCTTGCACTGTCTTGGGTTAGAGTTCTCTTGCTTGAGGGTACAATCAGGCACACTGTTCTATCTTATTTCTCTTCCTCTAGTTTTGCTGAAGTTTTTATAGTTTATTTTAATTGTTAATTACTTTTCTTATTGTTTCCTTGTTACCTTTCCTCACTGGGCTATTTTCCCTATTAGAACCCTCGGTCTTATAGCATTCTGTTTTTCCAAAGAGGGTTATAGCTTAGAAAGTAATAATAATAATAATAATCATAATAATAATAATAATAATAATAATGACAGTCTTTTACTCTACTTATATGATAGATAAAGGGAAACTCGTAGAAGCTACAGTATTTCCCCATTTAAGATAAATTTCCACTTCCAATATATTAGATACTAAAGGAATTGACTTTACTAATAGTGCTAGAATATTTCTCTCTTCTAATGCAATTAAAAGTTCCTATTAGTAAAATCTCACAGAGAAAAATTAAGCGAATTAAAGATCGTTCAAAACTATACACTACGATTAAATTTGTGGCCAGGAAGCTCTTCACAAACACAAACAAACAGGCAGTAAAACATAACCTCATTCCAACTTGGTTGGCAGAGGTAATCATTTTGTGCAAAATAACCACAAATATGTAAATCAACATGAGAAATATTTAATGATTTGCAAATAAACTAAAATTATAAATGAAACTATAGAAATATCACGTTGAGAATTTCAAACTAACCGATCGTAGATCGACGGCCTTTTCACCGACGAAAATTATATTAACTAATCGCATAATAAATTCATAAATTGCATCCAGATGAATCATATTACGTATATTAATCATAAAAAATATAGAAAATTAAGAAAATATAGTATAAATAATGTGGAGGAAGAAATAAGATATAGGAAATAGCGGGGACACTATCGGTGAAAAGATCATTTTGGTAACGGCCTTTTCGCCGACCGACCACCCCCAAAAATAATTCAAATTTCGAATTCACAAACTGAATGCAGATGAATCACATTATTGAAGATGAATAATAAAATATAAAGAAAATGAAGAAAATATGGTAAAAGTTGGTACAATTAAGCTTTGAGGAAGAAAATGAGATAAAGGGAAAATAGGGAGATTGTCGGTGAAGAGACCATTTGTTGTTACGGACGCCCTTAATATCGCCGATGATAATTCCATTAACTTTCGATTTTGTTTAATTTATGAATTAAATTCAGATGATTCAGATTCTATATATGAATCACATTCTATAAATGAATCAGATTCTATGGATGAATCATTAAATATATTAAAAAATTATCCTCTCTCTCTCTCTCTCTCTCTCTCTCTCTCTCTCTCTCTCTCTCATTAGACGTACCCTGGATAATGACAGAATCCAGAGTTTTGTAAATAGCTAAGCTACAACCCTAAAGGGAAAAGAAAGATATGCTATAAGCCCAAGGGCTCCAACAGGGAAAATAGCCCAGTGAGGAATGAAAGAAATATAAACGAGAAATAGATAATAAACAATCAGTACACCGTTAAAATGACAAAATATAAAAACCTTCCCAGACCTTTAATATATATATATATATATATTATATATACATATATATATACATATATATATATATATATATATATATATCATATATTATATATATATAATATATATATATATATATATATATTATATATATATAATATATGATATATATATATATATATATATATATATTATATATATACATATTATACATATATATATATATTATATATACATATATATACATATATATATATATATATATATACATATACATAAATTATATATATATATATATATATATATTTATATATATATATATATATCATATATTATATATATATAATATATATATATATAGTATATATATATGCACAAATAAATTTCAAAAGAAACAATTCAGGCGTAACTACAATATTCTGTGAACACTTGATCAAATAAAGATATTGCCTTATATGAAATCACAAAAACGACATTTAACAAGTGTCGGTTTTGAACAGTTAATAAACCTATTGGCCAAGAAAAATTTAGGCAAGGTTGATCAGACTAACTCCAGTGAAGAAACTAAAGGAAGATATTTAGACTATCCAAGTTAGTTCAAGTAATTGATAGTGTTCGCAGAGTTAATACTAGAGCGCAGACCCCCACCACAGGAGCTGATTTACGACCTTTTGCTCGACCTTGACCTTTGACCTTGACATTATTAATTGGCGTGGATTTTCATACACTCATATATAAACCAAGTTTGAAGTCTCTGTGACAACGATGTTCTAACTTATGGCTGATTACGTGAATTGGACCATTTTGCTTGACCGTGACCTTAGAATTTGACCTTGATCCTTTCAAATTTAATCATTTCCAGATTTTTACATAACAGTCAGCCTTGCAAGTTTCATTACTCAACGATTAAAATTGGGGCAGGAAGCTGTTCACACACACACACACAAACAACCACAAACAGGGTGGTTAAACACGAGATTCAATTAGATAATTAGCTAACACAAAGAATATATAAAAAATACCTCATTTTTACACCCACATGCAAGAGAGAGACTCATTTTCCACCAGAAATTTCCCACAGAAAAATAGTGAATTAAATAATGTGATTACATGAACATTAAATAGTCTTTTGATATTTATGAATTAATTTACAAGCACAAGATACCATCCAAATATAAAGGATTATATTAAAACTTTAGTTTTCATATTACTTACTATTGTCAATATTTTGACCATTCTCTTCTTAACCCCTTGCTGATACTACGTGGCTCCAGGGACCGATCAGACAGCGCCCAGCACCCTATTATGGTCCTGCTATTTGGGCTGGTTATGTCCAGCAATGTCTGAAAGAACAACTCAAGATGTTAAAAGGACCAAGAACGGATTTTTTAACTTAAATTATCAGTATAACAACGAAATGTTATGAAAAAAATAACATATCACTGTGTGTGTTGAGGAAAATAGCTTCACAAAGAAAAAAAATGATTTTAACTAGCCCCTTTTCTCCATGAAAGTATGACTATGAAGCTCTCTCTCTCTCTCTCCCTCTCTCTCTCTCTCTCTCTCTCTCTCTCTCTCTCTCTCTCTCGTTTTAAATACCTGTTTGCTAAATGTTTAAGGCTGTTACACAATCTAGTCTCCTTCTCTTATCTGACTATAAATTAATCTCATTGTAGGTAAATCAAGTCTCTTTAAGGCGTAGAGAGAGAGAGAGAGAGAGAGGAGAGAGAGAGAGAGAGAGAGAGAGAGAGAGATTGCCTTGTAAGTACTTGTATAAACGAATTGGTCAAAAACCATAACAACACTGGGGAGTCTGGGAGCAATGAAATTCTGACTGCACATCATAACTTGCAACCACTCTTTGCAGTTTGGTGCAAAAGGGTACAACTCCTTTAATGCCACGGGAGACTTTTCAGCATCTTTAGCAACCAAATAAGTTCTTTTTGCTTAAATGTCAGACGAATATCTGTTCAGTCAAACTGTTTGTAAGCTTTTTCAAAATATATTAGTTTCACCATTTTTATTAAATGCTAATTATCATAGATTTATTCATTTAGCAGTGTTCATTGGCTATTTCAATTAATAGATTATGTTTACCGAAGTCATAACACGAGAAATATTTTGTATTGAGAGAGAGAGAGAGAGAGAGAGAGAGAGGAGAGAGAGGAGAGAGAGAGAGAGAGAGTTCACATTCTAAATTCCTCTATTGACTCTCTGAAATGGTAAAACTGCGAATGATTCTTAACTAATTTCATTGTTTTCAATAATATCTTTAGCAAGTCATTACAACTTTGATAACTTGAATGGTAGCCTTATGTAATAATATCAGCAAATATATTAATCATATATGTATAATAGTATTGACTACGTTTGAGATGTTAAAAAAAACATAAGACCACTTAAATTACAAAAGTTTATTATATGTATTTCTTTTCCTACATAAACACTTGAAAATAAAATCATATACTTGGGAACTTTTAAAACTGCAGCTTGCACCATATCACTATAGATCATTCTGAGATTCAATAAATATTAAAAGCTGATTAATTGAACAACTTGAATATGATAAAGTATTATATTAATCTAATTAAAGACTCAAAGAATATTATCTCGGGACTTCTGCTAAGTTTCAGCATGAGATGAAATGGCTGTATTTGGGTTGATATAGACAAATAGAACAGGCCTATACACGAGAGGAGAGAGGAGAGAGAGAGAGAGAGAGAGAGTGAGAGAGAGAGAGAGAGAGAGAGATTAGAATTACTCTACCCTAATTGATTTACACTGACAACCTATTAAAGCAAGAACTTAGTTTAGAATATATACAATAACCAATCAAGTTCTCAGAACCGGACGTTCAAAATATCTAAGAGAATTGCTACATATTGTGCAGCCAACAAATAGTGTCGACACGAGAATAGTTACAGATAGTCTTAAACTATTGGAACCTAGATATATGTCTACTGTAGGCTCTAGAGCCTTTGAATATGCGGCCCCGAGACTATACAACATGCTCCCACTAGACATAAAAAAGACTGAAGATATTAAAGGCTAGCAAGAGGAAACTGAAGACTTTCTTGTTCTCTAAATTCTTCGATAATTTGGATTAGACAATAAACGAGCAATGTGAAATGTTGAATACTATGAAATGTACATAATAAAATGACTGTGAAAACTCGATTGATAAATACAGGCTTGATACTTCAGATGACTTCGTACCATTCTCGAAAAATTATCGTTTTTAAACTGTGGTTGTCAAATCGCAAACATGAGCAGAGCTATAGCAAGTGTGTATGGCGTTACATGTTTAAATGGTTACCTTTACATGACTATTTCCATATTGTCATCAATGACCAAACTATTTACCCAAAAAATATGAAAAGTAGGATATTCGGATATATAGACAATACGCTGTGTAATACTAAGAGCCTTACACCCCTACTCTGAGCGGCCAGTTAAAAGACACCCCCAAAACCTCACCCCAAATGTGAGCAACAAAGGCGGGGGTAAGGGGGTGATTAATATAGCTCTTTGGAAGGTCATAGGTCACACTGGCCCACATTGACCTTGACATCAATAGTAGAAATCTTTGATGGACAAAAAGGTCATTCTAACAGAGCTAAGGTCACTTACTCAGTAGCCTCCAGACCTTAATTACTACTTCAGTACAGGCAGACACTTCGGCCTTTCTGGAACAGTAAATCCTGTGTCTGCTGAATAATTTAACTTTGCTTGTTATTATACTCTTACATTAACCAAGGGAATTAGCAAATTGAGCAACAATTAGACTAAACGAAAATAGAAGGAAATATACGAAATAATACAAGTACAGACGACGTTAGTTGACCTTATCAGTGAATTAAAAGAGGTTTATGTGAACATTAAAGAAGTAGAGAGACGCTCAGCAGAGAGCAGACCTCCGCCGCGGCAGCTTATTTCTCTACCTTTCGCTCGACCCTGACTTTGACCTTCCACCTTATGTATTATATGCAGTGGATTTTCATACACTGAAATATGACAACGATGTCCAAACTTGTGGCTGATTATGTAAATTTCAAAATTTAATCATTTCCAGCTTTTGACAAAAGTTAATCCCTGAAAGTTTCATTACTCTACGACTAAAATTTTGGTCAGGAAGCTGTACACAAACAAACACACAGGGGGTAAAACATAGCACACCTCCCAACACCGTTGGCGGAGGTAATACATTAAATGAGAAAATTAAGGTGTTATTCTTTAGCCCATTTTCATAAGGCTATTTTGAAAATCAAGATAGATGAACATAAATCTGAAATTTTAATAACTTTGATTATAAAAAACATGATTTTTAAAAATAGATTTAGCCAGTTTAACATTTCCTTTGACAAATGATCGTTTAAAGTAAGTCAACATACTCCCAACCCAGCTAAGATACACAAACCTCACACCCGAACCGTGAGGGTTTAACCCCAAATCCTTGGGGGGATTTATCACAAAATCCAGGGAGATTTATCAAAAAACCCTGTCGATTTACCACATAATCCTGAAGGATTTATCACCGAATTCTGTGGGGAATTTAACCACGAATCCTGGGGCTTTAAATCCAAATGCTTGGGGCATTAACCACGAATCCTAGGGGATCTAACACCGAATCTTCAGGAATTTAACAATGAAGCCTGGGGATTTTACTACAAATCCTATGGGTGTTTACCACAAAATCCCTGGAATTTATCCTAAAATCCTTGGAGATTTATACGTGAATCCTGGGCGAATTATCGAAGAATTCTGTGGGTGGATTTTCACCAAAATCCTGAGGGATATATTCCTTAATCCACGAATCCTAGGTATTCAAATCCAAATGCTTGTGACATTTAACCACAAATTTTGAGGAGATTTTAATCCCGAACCCTTGGAGAATTTAACCCAGAATTCCTGGGGGGTTTCACCACGAAATCTGGAGATTTAACACCAAGTACTCGGAAATTTAACCATGAAATCTGGGGGGATGGAATCACGAAATCTGGGGGATGTTTACAGAATCCTTTTGGGGTTAAAGTCCGAATTCTTGGGGGATTTATCCACGAATTCTATGGAGAATTAACCACGAACACGGGGGATTAAACAACGAGTCCTGAGGGGATTTAACAACGAATCCTGAGGGGATTTAACCCCGACTTCTTAGGTAAAAACTACTTACACGTTAAAGAAATATTGCAAAAACCTTCTTTAGCACCACGAAATGTGTTTTTTTCGAATGAAGACAAGACGTTTTAGGAGAACAAATAAAGATTGTTGTAAAAACAGCTAAAATTGCCTCTGAAATGAGCAGTTGTTTCTCCAAAGAAAATCAACGTGTTTTCAAAGATTATAAAATTAGGAAATGATTTCGATATTTTCAAATAATTGATATCCTCAAACCATATATAGACCTAAATGTTCAAAATTTCCTTAAGATGAATAATTATATAATGAATAACAATTATACCAACAAATTAATAAGTACTTAATTACACCATTTATGATTTAATCATAATATTCCCACTAAACTAATTGGTTAATGTCAGTAATATTTCAGTAATATAACCGAACTGTTTAATAATGACTTAATTATATTATATCAATAGATTAAGCCCGTAATAAGGAATGCCATCCGTATTACAATTACATTAATATAACTTGATTACATCAGAAATCATTATTTTTATTACAACGATAATAAGTAACTTGATTATATAATAAATAAAATAATACATCAGTAATATATAAATTAAATACACAAGAAATTGACATGTGTTCGCTGTATTTATAAATTAATTAAGTCATATTAATTGTTATAATTAGCATTAATCAGCAGAGAGCGTAAAATGAATTAAAAAAGGCAAAACCAAAGTAATGAATAACTTCAACTCTAACCAACATTATTCGTTGATTTAAATAGTCAAATTTCGTGGTCCACTTTGTCCAACCATCAACTCTCTCACCTGTCAGTCACACCTTAATGACAGATACTCAATCCCTCGACTACCGGTAATATATATGAAGCTAATTAAATGTACATTATCGTGTTTATGACCTCATAAAATAGGTTACGATGTTTCAATGACTTTAGACATATAATCGAAGCAATCCTTTCCGAGTGTGGATACCTTAACGTGGTGAAAGGGTTTGTGTGTCGCCATGAGCAGTAAAGCTGTACTAGTCAGGGACACACATACTAGGTTGGTTTGCTCTGAGCGAAGACAAAAATCTCCTACCATTAATGAGCACTGGCCAGCATGATGATGAAAAATGGCCAAATTCCAGACATGAATGAAGACATGTCTGGTGCCTTTGTCCTGCACTGGATTAGAAAAGGCTACATTATATATATATATATATATATATATATATATATATATATATATATATATATATATATATATATATATATATATATATATAATTATATATATATATATATATATATATAAACAAATGCAGCCGTTTCTAGTCCACAGCCGG
>NC_090744.1:276574-279074 GCF_036898095.1 Palaemon carinicauda
TTACAATTAATATCTAATGTTAAAACATCAGAGTCACTTTTTACATGAAATTTTATCCATATAAAATAAAATTCAAGGCAAAATACAGCTGAACTCTATAGTGGAAAATGTAAGACTTATTATTATTATTATTATTATTATTATTATTATTATTATTATTATTATTATTATTATTATTATTATTATTATTATTATTATTATTATTATTATTATTATTATATCCAATTAACCAAGAGCCATGAAACCTATTGCACAGAGAAGGGGAGCAAGATAAAGATTCATTGTTTAAAGATGAACAGCAATAGCTATAACTTATGTTTTTATTTCTCCTGAACTGAATGTAGTAATTATTGAAGAACATTGAAATAATAAGACAAAAATGTAAAATAGATGTGCAACAAATTTAAAATACCTTCGAATCTATATATTTTCTTTTAATCATATCAAACACGAAACTACCAAACTATTCCTTTGAACACAAAACAAATCAGTTACAAAATCTATAGCAAACTTATATCTGAACTGAAGGATTCATTTCTACAAAAGGTGTCAAAGAGAATGGTAAATTAACCCTAATATGGTATCTATCAATCTTGGCATTGGTGTGTTTTAGGTTTGGTTTCAGTTTGGTTTGGTTTGGGTTTGGGTTTTAGTTTAGTGGTTTGGTTTTAGTTTGGTGGTTTGGTTTTGGTTTTGTTTTAGTTGGGTAGTTTGGTTTGGTTTTGATTGGGTTTGGGTTTGGCTTGGTTTTAGTTTAGTGGTTTGGTTTGGTTTTAGTTTAGTGGTTTGGTTTTGGTTTTAGTTTGGTGGTTTTGTTTTGGTTTTGTTTTAATTTGGTGGTTTGGTCTGGTTTTGATTGGGTTTGGGTTTGGCTTGGTTTTAGTTTGGTGGTTTGGTCTGGTTTGGTTTTGGTTTTTGTTTGGTGGTTTGATTTTGGTTTTGTTTTTGTTTGGTGGTTTGGTTTGATTTTAGGTATGGTTTTGGATTTTTTTTAGTTTGGTGGTTGAGTTTGGTGTAATTTGGTGGTTTGGTTTGGTTTGGATTTGGGTTAGATTTTGGTTTTGGTTTAGTGTTAGTTTGGTGGTTTGGTTTGGTTAAGTTTTGATTGGGTTTGGGATCAGTTTTGGTTTGGTTTGGTTTAGTTTGGCTTGGTTTGGTTTAGTTTAGGGCTTTGTTTAGTTTTGGTTGTGTTATGGTTTTTGTTTGGTTTGTTTCAGTTAGGTTTGTGTTGGTTTGGCATGGGTTTGGTTGTTGGTTTGGTTTTCGTTTAGGTTTGGTTTTTGGTTTGGTTTGGTTTAGTTTGGGTTATGGTGGGTTGGGTTGTCTCGGGTTTAGTTTGGTTTTCATTTTGGTTTTGGTTTTGGCTGGGGCTTTGGTTTTATTAATTGGTTTTAGTTTAGTTTTGATTTCTGTTTGGGTTTAAGTTTGGTCTGGATTGGTTTGATTTAGGTGTTTTTTTTTTTTTTGGTTTGCTTTGGTTTTGGTTGTACTGTGGGGTTGGTTTGGTGTATGGTTTGATTTGATTTGGTTCAGTTTGGGTTTTTTGTTTTGTTTGTTTTGGTTTTATATTGGTTTGGTTTGGTTTTGTATTGAATCGGTTTAGTTTGGTTTGTTTTGGTTGGTTTATTACCACACTAAATTAGAATTTCTATTGTCATATGATATATTGCATTCATATTACTATAAACAAGTTTCCAACTCCATCTATTGGCCTCTGAGAGAAGCTTGGTTGTTCTGGTTAACTGCAGGGGAGGAAGGGTGTTAGAAAATGGTCATATTTGCAATTTTCTCGGAAGTTAATAGTTTCAAATAAATTTCAGTATTTGCATTTAGAATTAATTTCCTAAACTGTTCTGCTGAATACTTATATTAAGGCTAATATGATTGAACTAACGACATTTTAAGTAAGGCTGACTTTATTTTTCCCCTAAACAAATAATGCATTGGCCCATCATAAGCGAAATAAAGACCCTGATTACCAACAGAATACGATGCAATATAAAAATAATAATATATAAATGGCTTGTATGATTATGTATCACGAATCCTAAATTATATTCCTCATATGAATTCTAATAATTGGTGTTGATAAATGAGCTCAATTAATCATATTTTCTGTGATTAATCGTCTTTTGAGGTTTCATAGGTTGGTACTCCTGACTGCTGCAAGGACACTAAAATAAGGTGTTGGGATGACGTCATCGTAAGTTTTGAGCAGACGAAATAGGAAAAGAATGATTTCATACGTTTAATTAGTGGATTAAACTTTGTCTTAACGTATAATTTTATATATTTAAAGTTGAAACATATTTATTACATCAATAAATATCTATACAATAAGTAAATAATATCTAAAATGGTACTCAGTGTACAAGAATTCCTACAAATTCGAACTATTTTCGTCAGAGTCGTACAAACTATTTCAAGTTTCGGTTGGTAACATCTTCAAGAATTTCCCAAAGTTGTACACAGGCACGGAATGGACAAATAGCTCAAATTC
>NC_090744.1:284074-294074 GCF_036898095.1 Palaemon carinicauda
ATTACTGATGGGAGGGAAACGAGATCTGCTGCTACGTCCAAAGAAACTTTCCATCAAGATGTTATCAAGTTGGTGACCGTTGGATGGATTATTGCACCGGAATGGATTACGCACCTGAATAGATTACTCAACTGAACAAACCAGCGCAAGGCATTCTTTGAGGATTCGAGGTATTCGAAGTGTAGGGGGATTTGGTAACCAGTGCCTAGGGTACCAAACATCTGGGCGGCTTCGTTGTCTTCCTGGGAATGTAATAGTTCAAGATAGCTTTTTACCTTGCTGAAAGTGTTGCTTCAGATTCACCTAATAAATGCTTGAATTTTTTGCATTCGTATTTTTTTACATCTCTCTATTATTTTCGAATATGGCGACCGTGACAGGATTGATGAATTTGTTCAGTTTTCCGCCCAGATGTTTTTGCGTAAGTTAGGGATGAAAGTGAATATTTCGATATTTTTTAGCTTATTACATTTTTTGAGCGATTTTTGGCTCGGGTCGTTTTCAGTGTCGTGATATTTTTGGTATTAGACCTTTATTTCCAATTAATTTTGTTCGATTTTTCCTTTTCACAATGTCTCGTCAACTTAAAGTGCTTGTTAATTCTCGTAAGTATATACGAAAGTGTATTACCGAGAATCATCGTAACATTTTTACGTTTCCTTCTATGTCTTTAGCAGAAAAAGGTAAATTAAAGTTGCAGTTTGAGAATTGGATGCACAGGTTGGAGGATTTAGATAAACAGATTTTATCACTGAAATATGAACAGTGGAGTACAGAGGAGGAGGAAGCAAAGTCTGAGCAAGAGTTACAGATGTGTCATAATTATGAAGACAAGCTTTTAGAATGTTTATTGGCTGTTGATTCTTCGAATGGTAAGTCATCTGTGCCATCTACTAGTGATCAAAGTGCAGCTCGTAGTTTGCTCAAGAGTCCAGTTGCTCCCCTTCCTACGTATGGTAGCTCTGAGGATGAAGACTTGGATAGGTTTCTTTGTGAATTTGAAGACACTATTAGTAAATTTAACTATCCAGAGTATGACAAACTGCTTTTGTTGAAACAGCAGATTACTGGTAGGGCACTCATTTTATTAAACTCTTTAGAGGCTGATAAGCGATGTTATTCTTTTGCCAAGGACTTGTTAATTAAAGCTTTTGCATCGAGTGATACTCAGAAATTCAATATTCTGAAACAATTGTCGGAACTTAGGCTTAATGATAGTGCTGACCCGTATGATTTCATTTCCAGAGTTCGTTTAATTGTTGAAAGGGTACGAAAGCTACAGATTGATATTGACTCAGTGCTTCAATATTTCATTTGGGAAGGAATGAATATATCCTTTAGGAATCACTTTATCCAAATTACTAATAATCATAAACCAAAATTGAGTGATATTCTAGAAAATTATTTTGAAGCTACTGAGCGGTATTTGGCAAGCCAAAGGCAGGGAAAACCCAATCGCAAGAATGTGGCCCCAAAGGAAACTAATCAAATTTCTGCTGACAATGCCGCTTCTGCTATGGCCATTAATATAAAACCTGAAACAGGTAAGTCAAAAACCTTCAAGCCTTGCAGTATTTGTACTAAACTTGATGGCACTGAAGCAAATCATCCAATTTTTAAGTGTACAAAATATTGTTCACCCAGTTCTAAGCTTGATAAACTTGAAAACCTACGAGGCTGCATTAAGTGTTCAAATTTGAATCATGAGAGTAACGCTTGTAGGTATAGATTTCATAGTCGCTGTAAACACTGTGGAGATTGGCATTTTAATTTTTTGTGTCTGAAATTGGATAATAATGTTAAACAGGATGTTAAGTCTTTTCAGTCTAGCTCAAAAAGTGAAAAGAGTATGCCTAAAAAGGATGAAAAATCTCGTAAGCAAACCAATAGTAGTGTTGTTAATGTAACTGAAGCTTTTCAGGTAGACTCTGATGTAGAGTCCATTTTACCTACATTTACATGTAATATTGAGGGTAAACTGTTGATTAGAGGCCTTAAAGATAGTGGCTGTCAATCTAATTTTATTTCCAGTACAGTGGCTGAAAACCTGAACCTTAAGGTGATCAGGGATAATGCATCATTAACTTTGAATGGTATAAATTCTTCTCGGAAATATTTAACCAGGTTGGTAGAAGCCAATGTTGAAATTAATGGGGTTGTTAAAGTAGTTAAGGCTTTATGTATTCCAAGTATAAGTATTTCATTGAAGCTTCCTCAATTGGGTAAAGTTGTACAAGGATTCAAAGACAGAGGTTACATGTTAGCTGATAAGAACCTTTCATGTCATGATAACTTTATTGATAATGTCGACTTCATTCTAGGGTCAAAGTCATGCCACTGCTTACCTCAGAATAAGATTTTATTTGGGTTAAATAGAACTTCAGTTTATGCTGAAACCCAGGCAGGGATATTATTGCAGGGTAATAGAGACCAACTCCTTCAAGATCTTCCTTATTTACCATATAAAGTTAGTAGTGGTAATATGGCTACAGTTCCAGAGTTCAATATTGATATGAATATTAACAGTTGTCTTTTATCTGACCTTACCATTGAAGAAAGTTTACTCCCTACAGAATTTTCCATATTGGACGAGAAGGGAAACCTTATAGAATCTCAGCTTGAAAAAGCATTAAACCATGTTTTGGAGGAGAATTGTTCCAGGTACACGAACATGAGTAACGGAGGCCCAGAAGCTGAAGATTCAGAGCTTAATAACAAGCTAGTAAAGTATGCCCTTGATAATATGGTAAGAGATGGTGATGGTAGGATTGTAGTCCCTCTTTTGTGGAATTTTAAGGTGGCTCATCTATTGGGTACAAATTATGAGTTGGCTTTAATGGTGTTAAAATCTAATTTGAAGAAACTTCAAAAAGACGAAAATAAATTATCCCTTATGGACAAAGTATTTAAAGACCATTAAAGAGTGGAATAATTCAGAGAATTGACAATCTTCCCCAGTTCCTAGAAGAACACCCAAGTCACAGTTTCCTTCCCCACATGGGTGTATTTAAATTGAACAGGGAAACTACTAAATGTAGAGTTGTGTACCTCTCTAATCTTTGCCAAAAGAGTAAGGGTGGGGGACTAACAATTAGTCACAACCAAGCCATTTTTCCAGGCCCTACTTTAAATCAAAAGATTGTAGCAGCATTATTGCATCTGAGGTTTGGATTTAATTTGCTGTGTTTCGATATTTGTCAGGCCTTTAATAATTTATCTTTAAACGACGTGGACAGTAACAGGTTACTTTGTTTATGGTTCCGTGATGTAGAAAAGAAAGACTATACTATTGTAGCTTTTAAGAATGTTAGGCTAAGTTTTGGATTAAGATGTAGTCCAGCACTGCTAATGTTAGCTTTGTATAAGATTTTGATCCTCGATATTGATGATGAAAGTAAGTCTCTGGTCGAACTCAAAAAACTGATATATCAGTTGAGTTATATGGACAACTGTGCCATTGCTTTTGATTCTTCTGCTGAACTTGAATGGGCCTATAAACAGGTTAAAGGTATTTTTGAACCCTACCATTTTAGGTTACAACAGTTCATAACAAATGATTCTAATTTGCAAGAAATCATAGATTCAGAGAATGAGGTTAAGACTGATAGGAACGTAAAGTTGCTTGGTTTAGTATGGGATCGGGAAAAGGACTGTTTATCCACCAAGCCCAAATCATCCAATTTTTAAGTGTACAAAATATTGTTCACCCAGTTCTAAGCTTGATAAACTTGAAAACCTACGAGGCTGCATTAAGTGTTCAAATTTGAATCATGAGAGTAACGCTTGTAGGTATAGATTTCATAGTCGCTGTAAACACTGTGGAGATTGGCATTTTAATTTTTTGTGTCTGAAATTGGATAATAATGTTAAACAGGATGTTAAGTCTTTTCAGTCTAGCTCAAAAAGTGAAAAGAGTATGCCTAAAAAGGATGAAAAATCTCGTAAGCAAACCAATAGTAGTGTTGTTAATGTAACTGAAGCTTTTCAGGTAGACTCTGATGTAGAGTCCATTTTACCTACATTTACATGTAATATTGAGGGTAAACTGTTGATTAGAGGCCTTAAAGATAGTGGCTGTCAATCTAATTTTATTTCCAGTACAGTGGCTGAAAACCTGAACCTTAAGGTGATCAGGGATAATGCATCATTAACTTTGAATGGTATAAATTCTTCTCGGAAATATTTAACCAGGTTGGTAGAAGCCAATGTTGAAATTAATGGGGTTGTTAAAGTAGTTAAGGCTTTATGTATTCCAAGTATAAGTATTTCATTGAAGCTTCCTCAATTGGGTAAAGTTGTACAAGGATTCAAAGACAGAGGTTACATGTTAGCTGATAAGAACCTTTCATGTCATGATAACTTTATTGATAATGTCGACTTCATTCTAGGGTCAAAGTCATGCCACTGCTTACCTCAGAATGAGATTTTATTTGGGTTAAATAGAACTTCAGTTTATGCTGAAACCCAGGCAGGGATATTATTGCAGGGTAATAGAGACCAACTCCTTCAAGATCTTCCTTATTTACCATATAAAGTTAGTAGTGGTAATATGGCTACAGTTCCAGAGTTCAATATTGATATGAATATTAACAGTTGTCTTTTATCTGACCTTACCATTGAAGAAAGTTTACTCCCTACAGAATTTTCCATATTGGACGAGAAGGGAAACCTTATAGAATCTCAGCTTGAAAAAGCATTAAACCATGTTTTGGAGGAGAATTGTTCCAGGTACACGAACATGAGTAACGGAGGCCCAGAAGCTGAAGATTCAGAGCTTAATAACAAGCTAGTAAAGTATGCCCTTGATAATATGGTAAGAGATGGTGATGGTAGGATTGTAGTCCCTCTTTTGTGGAATTTTAAGGTGGCTCATCTATTGGGTACAAATTATGAGTTGGCTTTAATGGTGTTAAAATCTAATTTGAAGAAACTTCAAAAAGACGAAAATAAATTATCCCTTATGGACAAAGTATTTAAAGACCATTAAAGAGTGGAATAATTCAGAGAATTGACAATCTTCCCCAGTTCCTAGAAGAACACCCAAGTCACAGTTTCCTTCCCCACATGGGTGTATTTAAATTGAACAGGGAAACTACTAAATGTAGAGTTGTGTACCTCTCTAATCTTTGCCAAAAGAGTAAGGGTGGGGGACTAACAATTAGTCACAACCAAGCCATTTTTCCAGGCCCTACTTTAAATCAAAAGATTGTAGCAGCATTATTGCATCTGAGGTTTGGATTTAATTTGCTGTGTTTCGATATTTGTCAGGCCTTTAATAATTTATCTTTAAACGACGTGGACAGTAACAGGTTACTTTGTTTATGGTTCCGTGATGTAGAAAAGAAAGACTATACTATTGTAGCTTTTAAGAATGTTAGGCTAAGTTTTGGATTAAGATGTAGTCCAGCACTGCTAATGTTAGCTTTGTATAAGATTTTGATCCTCGATATTGATGATGAAAGTAAGTCTCTGGTCGAACTCAAAAAACTGATATATCAGTTGAGTTATATGGACAACTGTGCCATTGCTTTTGATTCTTCTGCTGAACTTGAATGGGCCTATAAACAGGTTAAAGGTATTTTTGAACCCTACCATTTTAGGTTACAACAGTTCATAACAAATGATTCTAATTTGCAAGAAATCATAGATTCAGAGAATGAGGTTAAGACTGATAGGAACGTAAAGTTGCTTGGTTTAGTATGGGATCGGGAAAAGGACTGTTTATCCACCAAGCCCATAAATCTTGACATTAAGGCCAATACCAAGAGGGAAGTTTTACGTACTATTGCGTCGCAGTATGATCTTTATAATTTTAATGGCCCTTTACTTAATAGAAGCAGGCTCTTCCTACACAGATTACAATGTGATCAACACTTGAGTTGGGATCAAGCACTGGATAAAGAACGTTCGAGAGAATGGCAAAATATTGCTAAGCAAGCAAATGCTGCTCCTGTCATCAAAGTTCCTAGGTTTGCGGGAAGCAGAGATGACACTTACAAGCTGATAGCTTATTCTGACAGTAGCAAATGTATATTTGGAGTAGTGATATACATACAGTGTATTTCCACAGGTAAGCTAAGTTTTGCTTTTGCAAAAAATCGTATGGTAGGAAAAAACCTTCAATCTAAAAGTATGCCTTCTCTTGAACTACAAAGTATTGCCTTAGCAGTGGAATGTCTCTTAGATTTATACAAAGAATTATCGGGTCCCTCTTGCATTAAACCTATTAAGATTCAGGAATTAAGGGTTTATTCAGATAGCCTTGTAGCTTTATCTTGGATATATTCGCACACTCACAATCTTGATAAACTACAGAAATGTTCTGTGTTTGTGAAAAACAGGTTACACGAGATTAGTGAACTGTGCTTAAAACACCCAGTTATATTTTCGTTTGTATCTGGAGAAGAAAATCCCGGGGATTGTATTACACGTTGTCTCTCTTATAAATCACTCATGAAAACTAACTACCTTACAGGTCCAGACCTTGTAAATGCTCCAAGAATGGAATATAGTAAGGATACTTTGGAGTTTGTGGTACCAGATCCCAAAATGGATATTCAGATACCAGTAAACAGTTTGGGTGCCTACATTAGTAGTAAGGATATAGAAATTGAACATTTTCAGATGACTTCAAGAGTTTCTAGCTTTCATAGATTAATTTTGATTTATCGCAATGTTTTATTGTTTGTCAATAAGCTGAAAATTAAGGTGATGGCTAGGGATCCTGACAAATTTAACCATGTAAAGGCTTTTCGCAGTGATCATAATTTTTTTGCAGAGGCTAGTAGATTGTTGCTGTCCAGGGACCAGGGATGTTATTTTGCTGAAGAACTTGAATATTTTAACTCTAGTGAACGTTTACTTAAGGACGTGCCAAGAATAGTTGGACAACTTAATATTTATATTGACAGAGAAGGACTGTTAAGAGTACGAAGTAAGCTGTCCAGACTTAAAGATGAAGGGAGGTATAGGTTTCCTATTTTGTTGTCTAAGGATAGTACTTTAACTACATTGATTATCAGAGATTATCATGAACGGTTTGCTCATGCAGGTGTGTATTCTGTCTTGTCAGAGATGCGTAAAATGTTTTGGATGTCTAAGTCTTATTCTACAGTTAAAAAGGTGTTGAAGTCTTGTGTTGTGTGTCGACGTTTTAATGAAAGGGCTATCAAGCTTAACCAGAACTCTTACAGAGATTTCAGAATTAATGCACCAGAAATTCCTTTCAGGTATATTTTTATGGATTATATGGGTCCATATTTTGTGCATATTAACAGTCAAAAGGTTAAAGTCTGGTTATTATCTATAACTTGTAATTGGAGTAGGGCAATTAATTTAAAACTTTGCTATGACTTGTCGGTAAAGGAGTTCTTAAGAGCCTTCCAGTTACATTGTTTTGAGTTTGGTTTGCCAGAGTTATGCATTTCTGACATGGGCACTCAACTAGTAGCTGGAGCCAACATCATCATGGACTTTCTAAGGAATCCCGAGGTCAAGCTGTATTTGGAGGAAAATGGAGTCAAACCGATTCAGTTTGAACATTTTTTCAAAGGCCAGAGCCAACTTGGATCGATGGTAGAGACTTGTGTTAAGATGACCAAGAAGCTCGTCTATGGTTCTATAAAAAATAATGTACTGAAGGTAAGGGACTTTGAATTTTTGATTGCTCAGACTGTACATTTAGTGAACAGAAGGCCTATTGCTTTCAAAGAGGCTTTGCGTGGGGAAAATTTAGACGCATCAGTTCCTCAGCCTATTACCCCTGAGAGCTTGATTCGTGGCTATGACCTTACTTCTGTTAATATAATTCCCGATTTACAGAGGATACCAGAGATTGCAGATGATCCCACCTATACTCTTAACAAGTCAAGCAAAATTAAAAACTGCTTTTCTCATTTGAGAAAGGTTAGGAATAATCTTGTGGATTTGTATCATTCGGAGTTCCTGGCTACATTAACTCAGCAAGCTGTTGACAAAAATAACAGATACCTTCCTGTTAAACATACCTCTTTACAGAAGAATGATATTGTTTTAATAAAAGAACTCACAATAGCCTAACCAGTATCCTATGGGTTTGGTTAAGGAAGTGACTGTCAATGATATTGGAGAAGTTACTGGTGCTGTTGTGTTGAAGGGCAAGACAAGAGAAATTACTAAGAGACACGTTTCTAACCTTATATTTCTTTTAAGGCCTGAGAACCAAATTGAGCAAGACAGTGTTGCTGAGAAGCCTATTGATGATAATTTGCAGGGTCAGACTCGACGCGCATGTAAACCTAGAGTTGCTGCTGAAAGGTGTAAACGGAAAAATAGGAAACTCTTAGGTTTCGAGTAGTTGATCTTGTAAACTTTTGGTTATGGTTTTTAGCTTTAAGGCAATTTGTTTGTTGTCGCTCGGGTATTGAATTAATTGGTATTTATGATTAAATTATTCAATAATTTAATGTTTTGTGGGGAGTATACGAAAAACTGTATCTATAGTACATTTTTCAATTTTTTTTTATTTTTCTGGTTTCCTTGTATTTTGACTGATACGCAGTAAGATTAAAGGATCTTATTATTTAATTAATTGCATAAGCCTTGCTGTGTGCTTTAAATAGTTCGAGACACCATTTATATACCTTAATGAGCGTAACTACCTTGAATGCTAGTTACGCGTTTTATCGCCACCGCCGCTTAAAACTACTGTTTACCTTGGCGAAGGTTATCCAAGACGGGGCAGATTCCTTCCACTCTTCACGGTGAACACAAGTGGCTAATATTCTTATAAATTGACGTGAATATTATTTTCAGTATTGCATGAAGTCGTGTGCTGTTTCACAGTGAGAATAACTTTACCATGCGTTTCATGTAAGACTTCACGTTAATCATCCCTGCTTTCGTAATTACTGATGGGAGGGAAACGAGATCTGCTGCTACGTCCAAAGAAACTTTCCATCAAGATGTTATCAAGTTGGTGACCGTTGGATGGATTATTGCACCGGAATGGATTACGCACCTGAATAGATTACTCAACTGAACAAACCAGCGCAAGGCATTCTTTGAGGATTCGAGGTATTCGAAGTGTAGGGGGATTTGGTAACCAGTGCCTAGGGTACCAAACATCTGGGCGGCTTCGTTGTCTTCCTGGGAATGTAATAGTTCAAGATAGCTTTTTACCTTGCTGAAAGTGTTGCTTCAGATTCACCTAATAAATGCTTGAATTTTTTGCATTCGTATTTTTTTACATCTCTCTATTATTTTCGAATATGGCGACCGTGACAGGATTGATGAATTTGTTCAGTTTTCCGCCCAGATGTTTTTGCGTAAGTTAGGGATGAAAGTGAATATTTCGATATTTTTTAGCTTATTACATTTTTTGAGCGATTTTTGGCTCGGGTCGTTTTCAGTGTCGTGATATTTTTGGTATTAGACCTTTATTTCCAATTAATTTTGTTCGATTTTTCCTTTTCACAATGTCTCGTCAACTTAAAGTGCTTGTTAATTCTCGTAAGTATATACGAAAGTGTATTACCGAGAATCATCGTAACATTTTTACGTTTCCTTCTATGTCTTTAGCAGAAAAAGGTAAATTAAAGTTGCAGTTTGAGAATTGGATGCACAGGTTGGAGGATTTAGATAAACAGATTTTATCACTGAAATATGAACAGTGGAGTACAGAGGAGGAGGAAGCAAAGTCTGAGCAAGAGTTACAGATGTGTCATAATTATGAAGACAAGCTTTTAGAATGTTTATTGGCTGTTGATTCTTCGAATGGTAAGTCATCTGTGCCATCTACTAGTGATCAAAGTGCAGCTCGTAGTTTGCTCAAGAGTCCAGTTGCTCCCCTTCCTACGTATGGTAGCTCTGAGGATGAAGACTTGGATAGGTTTCTTTGTGAATTTGAAGACACTATTAGTAAATTTAACTATCCAGAGTATGACAAACTGCTTTTGTTGAAACAGCAGATTACTGGTAGGGCACTCATTTTATTAAACTCTTTAGAGGCTGATAAGCGATG
>NC_090744.1:296574-309201 GCF_036898095.1 Palaemon carinicauda
CTAATTCCCCTTCTCCTCCTCCTTTCTCTGCTTGGCTAATTCCCCTTCTCCTCCTCCTTTCTCTGCTTGGCTAATTCCCCTTCTCCTCCTCCTTTCTCTGCTTGGCTAATTCCCCTTCTCCTCCTCCTTTCTCTGCCTGGCTAATTCCCCTTCTCCTCCTCCTCTCTCTGCTTGGTTAATTCCCCTTCTCCCCCTCCTCTCTCTGCTTGGCTAATTCCCCTTCTCCTCCTCCTTTCTCTGCTTGGCTAATTCCCCTTCTCCTCCTCCTTTCTCTGCTTGGCTAATTCCTCTTCTCCTCCTCCTCTCTCTGCTTGGCTAATTCCCCTTCTCCTCCTCCTCTCTCTGCTTGGTTAATTCCCCTTCTCCCCCTCCTCTCTCTGCTTGGCTAATTCCCCTTCTCCTCCTCCTTTCTCTGCTTGGCTAATTCCCCTTCTCCTCCTCCTTTCTCTGCTTGGCTAATTCCTCTTCTCCTCCTCCTCTCTCTGCCTGGCTAATTCCCCTTCTCCTCCTCCTCTCTCTGCTTGGCTAATTCCCCTTCTCCTCCTCCTTTCTCTGCTTGGCTAATTCCCCTTCTCCTCCTCCTTTCTCTGCTTGGCTAATTCCTCTTCTCCTCCTCCTCTCTCTGCTTGGCTAATTCCCCTTCTCCTCCTCCTCTCTCTGCTTGGCTAATTCCCCTTCTCCTCCTCCTCTCTCTGCTTGGTTAATTCCCCTTCTCCCCCTCCTCTCTCTGCTTGGCTAATTCCTCTTCTCCTCCTCCTCTCTCTGCTTGGCTAATTCCCCTTCTCCTCCTCCTCTCTCTGCTTGGCTAATTCCCCTTCTCCTCCTCCTCTCTCTGCTTGGCTAATTCCCCTTCTCCTCCTCCTCTCTCTGCTTGGCTAATTCCCCTTCTCCTCCTCCTCTCTCTGCTTGGCTAATTCCCCTTCTCCTCCTCCTCTCTCTGCTTGGCTAATTCCCCTTCTCCTCCTCCTCTCTCTGCTTGGCTAATTCCCCTTCTCCTCCTCCTCTCTCTGCTTGGCTAATTCCCCTTCTCCTCCTCCTTTCTCTGCTTGGCTAATTCCCCTTCTCCTCCTCCTTTCTCTGGTTGGCTAATTCCTCTTCTCCTCCTCCTCTCTCTGCTTGGCTAATTCCCCTTCTCCTCCTCCTCTCTCTGCTTGGCTAATTCCCCTTCTCCTCCTCCTTTCTCTGCTTGATGACCAGATAAAGGGTTTCCAAACTTATAGATCAGACAGAAAAAATAGGAATCAAGGGGGAACCGCAATATATGGAAGAGACATAAATCAAGGAAAAGTCTGTGAAAAATACAGCAACACAGAATGTGAATTGATTTCGGTAGAATTTGAATTTGAAAAACTAATGACTATTGTAGTTTACAGACCCCCAAACACTAAGGAGTTTGACATAATAATAGAAAAAATAGATGATATATGTAGAAACCATAAAGACTGGAATATACTCCTATCCGGAGATTTTAACTTTCCTTTCGTGGATTGGAAAGAACGGATAGAAGAAAGTGGTTGTATGTATACATATAAAAAAGATAGTAATAGTAGCGCAGAAGATAAGAGGCAATTTTAAAAGCTTCAAGATATGCTATTAGAACATAATATGCAACAAATAAACCACATTCCAACAAGAAAGGAAAATGTCCTAGATCTAGTATTTGTGAATGAGGTGAATTATGTTAAAGAAATAATAGTGTATAACACGGGAATTTCAGACCACAATGTCATAGAATTGATAGTTCATTCCAAAGCAAGTGATCACAGAATTAATAAAAGCACAAAACTTTGGGAAGGATATGGAAAATATAACTTTTACAGTAAGAATATAAAATGGTCAGAAATAAATGAAGAACTGAATAAAGAATGGAAAAATGTATTTATAAGTGATAATATACAGGTAAATACGGATATACTGCACAAAATACTGGAGAAAATTGTTGAAAAATATGTACCGAAAAAAAACAATAAACAAAAGACGTGCATACCAAGAGACAGAAGGATCTTATTTCAGAAAATTAAAAAGTGGAAGAAAAATCTTGCAAAAGAAAAAAATGTGTGGAAAATGAGGGAAATAAAATGTAAGATAGAAAATGCAGAACAAAAGATTATACAGTCGAAAGAAAATGAAAAAAGGGACTTAGAAGAAAGGACACTTCAAAATATAAAAAGAAACCCCAAAGTACTTTACTCCTATGCAAAAAAGATGAATAAAAGGAGAATAGAAATAGGCCCTCTAAGAATTGAAGGACGGCTAACGAATGAAAAAAAGGAAATATGCAACATATTAGCAGAAAAATATAAGAGTGAGTTCACGCCAAGAATTGCGAATGAGAATAATGAAACAGAAATGAGAGAAGAAAATGTTGAATATCTAACGGATATAGATATTAATGAAGCAGATATTGTTACGGCTATAAACGAAATTAAAAATGGATCGGCAGCCGGACCAGATGGAGTTCCAGCGATTTTGTTAAAAAAAACTGCAAACACTATCGCAAAGCCACTTGCAATACTGCTAAGACAGAGTATAGATATGAGCGAGATATATGTTAAACATAAATTAGCTTATATAACCCCTATCTTCAAAAGTGGATCAAGACTAGAGGCAAGCAATTATAGACCTGTTAGTCTAACATCACATATTATGAAAGTGTATGAGAGGGTAATAAAAAAGAAAATAATGAACCATTTGGTCAAAAATAATTTGTTTAATATGGGTCAACACGGTTTCGTACCTGGAAAAAGTACACAGACCCAACTGATAGCTCACTATGAAAACATATACAATAATATGATAAATGAAAAAGACACAGATGTGATCTATCTAGATTTTGCAAAAGCCTTTGACAAGGTAGACCATAACATATTGGAGAAAAAAATGAGAAAGCATAATATTGTGGGAAAGATAGGAAAATGGGTAAAAGAATTCCTGCAAAACAGAAAACAGATAGTGGTTGCAAATGACGAGAAATCAGATGAAGCCCAGGTAATATCTGGTGTGCCCCAAGGTACGGTATTAGCTGCACTGCTATTTGTTATTATGATCTCAGACATAGACTGTGATGTTGAAAACTCCGTAGTGAGAAGTTTCGCCGATGACACAAGAATAAGTAGAGAAATTACTTGTGATGAAGATAGGAACTCACTACAAAGAGATCTAAACAAAATATATGAATGGGCGGAGATAAATAGGATGGTATTTAACTCCGATAAATTCGAATCAATAAATTATGGAAACAGAGAAGGAATGGTGTATGCATACAAGGGACCTAATAATGAGACAATCACAAACAAGGAAGCAATTAAAGACCTTGGTGTAATTTTGAATAGGAATATGTTATGCAACGACCAAATAGCAACACTGTTGGCTAAATGTAAAGCAAAAATGGGAATGTTATTCAGACACTTTAAAACAAGAAAAGCTGAACACATGATTATGCTTTACAAAACTTATGTGCGTAGTACACTCGAGTACTGCAATGTGATATGGTACCCACACTACCAAAAGGATATTGCGCAAATAGAGAGTGTACAAAGGTCCTATACTGCTAGAATAGAAGAAGTTAAGGACCTTGATTACTGGGAAAGACTGCAATTTTTAAAACTATACAGTCTAGAAAGGAGAAGAGAACGCTACATGATAATACAAGCATGGAAGCAAATAGAAGGAATTGCTGAAAACATCATGGAGCTTAAAGTATCAGAAAGAGCAAGCCGAGGTAGATTAATAGTGCCAAAAAGCATTCCAGGTAAACTGAGAAAGGCGCACAGGACATTAATCCACTACGCACCAGCATCGATAATGCAGCGACTATTTAATGTGCTGCCAGCTCATCTAAGAAACATATCAGGAGTGAGCGTAGATGCGTTTAAAAATCAGCTCGATAAATACCTAAGATGCATCCCAGACCATCCAAGACTGGAAGATGCAAAATACACCGGAAGATGTATTAGCAACTCTCTGGTGGATATACGAGGTGCCTCACACTGAGGGACCTGGGGGAACCCAAACAAAAAATAAGGCAATAAGGTAAGGCTCTCGCTGCTTGGCTAATTCCCCTCCTCCTCCCTGCTTGGCTAATTCCCCTCTCGTCTCTCTACTTGGCTAATTCCCCTCCTCCTCTCTCTACTTTGCTAATTCCCTCCTATTCCTGTCTCTGCTTAACTAATTCCTCCTTCACCTCTCTTTGCTTGGCTAATCCCCCTCCTATTCTTCATTTCTCTGCTTGGTCAATACACCACCACCACCTCATTTTTCTGACTGACCAATCCCCCCCCCCTCTTAATTTCTGTGCTCGGCTAATACCCCACCTCCTCCTGTTCCTCATTTCTCTGCTTGGCTAATTCCCTGCCTCCCTCCTCTCTGCTTGTCTAACCCCTTCCTCCTCTCTCTTCTTGGGCTAGTCCCCACCTCTTCCTCTTCTCCTTCCCCCTCTAACTCTATCAAAGAAAAGCAAGCCTGCATAACTAAAGTGTAAAACAGGTAGACCACTGTAGACGATTCCTCATTAGTAAAATGCCTTCAAAATATCGTCGTATGAAGAATAATAACGAACCTAAAAGCAACACTGAGAACAATTATAAAGAATAGAAAGCTAGAGGAAGAGAAAGGTGATAATGATACCCTCTTAAGATGGTACTAATCAATTCGAGATGGGAAATCGATTGTTGATAAGAAGCAATTCGTTTAGGATGGAAATGATATCGACAAGGGGCTCCCCCAACAATCTAATGGTATCAGTGTGAGACCGACGGCCTTGGTTGTGGTGGCCTGTGTGGTAACGTCCCAGACTGGTGAATGCCAGACTGGGGTTCTTGTCCCGCTCAATCTCGTTAGTTTCTTTGATCGCTGCAACCTCACCGTCCTTGTGAGCTAAGGATGGGGGAGGAGCCCATAGGTCTATCTGGTGAGTCTAAAGCATCCATTGCCTGGCCCTCCTTGGTCCTAGCTTGGGTGGAGAGGGGGCTTGGGCATTGTACTGCTTGATAGGGCAATGCCACTATCCCTTGCCTCTGCCATTCATGAGCGGCCTTTAAACCGGTCCCAGAGCAACCCCACCCCTGGCCCATAACCCCCTAAACTGGCTCTTCTGAACCCCCTAACAGGGCCACTCCCTTCTGTAATGACCCTGTTATTTTCCCGAGACAAAATATTACAGGCAACTTGAATATAATCTTTAATGAAATTCTTTGGGTTTTTCCAATATCCTGAGGAAAATTAATTACTTTTATTAAAACAAAAGATTGGAATTATGTTATAAACATTTATCATGAACTTTAAGCTTAATTTTATTAGAAATATTTCATTAAATAATTGCATTTAACATGATTTTAGAATAGCCACTTTTCCTACCGCCAAATTAATGTCAATTTGTGGCCAAACAAATTGACATCAATTTTGTCGTGCGTTGTTGACAAAATCTAACTGTTCTGGGTAGGAGACATTAAAAAAGACAAAAGTCTTGACTTATGTTTGTTATATCTGAGGTTTAAATTCACTATTATTTGATTGATTGATTGATAGATTTGAGGTTTCTTGGCATCCTGACATCTAAGGTCATTGACGCCAATCTCGTTTATTGTAAATGAAAAAATTAAATATTTAATTGAAACCATAAAAGCAAATATGCAATTTTGAAATGTGAATATCTCTCGGAATTAAAACTAAAAATACCACTATTTGTGAGGCCTCACGAACTCATTTTCATTTGAGAGAGAGAGAGAGAGAGAGAGAGAGAGAGAGAGAGAGAGAGAGAGAGAGAGAGAGAGAGAGAGAGAAACAAAATCGATCGAACACAGTACAGATTTTATAAACAAAATCCAACAGTTAACGAAACCTAAAATCATTGGAATAAGAAGTAATCATATATATATATATATATATATATATATATATATATATATATATATATATATATATATATATATATATATATATATATATATACACACACACACACATTTGTCATTATACCCGGTACATAAATGTTACAAGTACCCACAAAACCCTTAAAAACTCATAAAAAAAAGTTATGAAATAAAAGTAGTTATAGTCAACCCAGAGAAATAAGGCCTCTGAAATCTTGAATGTTAAGGAAAAACCGGCCCTCTTTACCACAAGGCAATCGGAGTAACGCTTCAAGTTAATCCTGGTGTTTGAGAGGACCCCCTATTATCGGCAAAGGATAAGAAGCCAGAAACGCTAATCTAGGTGCTTGTGGCCAACCGCACTTATATCTTTCAAGGACATGGATTCTTCTGAGGAACTATCGTAAAGACATTTCGGATCATTTATTGGCTACGGGCTGCCAACGCAAGAGCCTGTGTTCAGCACAAAGCTGGACAATCTAAAAAGCAAGATCATTTGAAGGATCAGTAGTCTGATAGCCTCTACCCAATTAACATGTCAGGAAATAACTCCCCAAGTCGTCTTCATCTTCATAGTGAAATGTGACGGACCGAGAGAGGGTTGTGAACTCAAAGGCAGGATGCAATTGACTGAGTTATATTGTTATAGAACACTCTCCTTTATATGCAAAACCTCAAGGCAACAGGACATAACAAGTTACCAAGACAGACAATGTAACAAAGGAAACAGCAGACATGAATTTTCATGTTCGTTTAGTGCGAGGGAAGAGCGAAGATACAAGCATAATATATGCAAAAGGAATTATGTACAATTGTGTGACACACGGTTGGTACATGGCTCCCCCCCTAAAAATGACATACTGTACATGTTAAATAGGGCGCCCTGATCTGGAGATGCGAACTGTAGGCGGGTCATCTGGCAGAAGATAAGCAGGTTTTAGACGATCAATGGAGACCCAGTCTTCTTTGCCTCGAATGTTTAGTAGGAATGCTTTCGGACTGCGTCGGATCACAAGGAAAGGGCCCGTGTAAAGGGGCGTTAGTGGTGGCTTGCTAGTGTCGTTGCGCAGGAAGACGTGCATTGCAGAGTGCAAGTCCGTTGGTATGTGATGCTTCGCTGGGGGCTTGTAAGTCTGGCGGCACGGAGTAAATTTTCCCACGACGTGACGTGTGCACTGGAGATCGTCGGAGGAGGTTGTGGAAGGAAAAAATTCGGCAGGGACGACCAACGGGTCGCCATACACCATTTCAGCTGAGTAAACCAGGGAAGCTGAGTAAACCAGTTGCAATCCTTGCAGCGGGACATCAAAGCTGCTTTGAGGGTGCAATGAAAACATTCAACCATACCATTGGCAGTAGGGTTGTAGGCCGTTGTCTGATGTAGGGTGATGCCCAGGAGATTCGCTAATGACGTCCACAATTGAGAGGTGAAAGTGGTTCCCCTGTCAGAAGTAATATGCTCAGGGATACCGAATCTTGAAATCCATCCAGAGAGTAAGGCAGATGTACATGAGGCGGACGTTGCAGTTTCCATGGGAATGGCTTCAGGCCAACGAGTGGAGCGGTCGATGACGGTAAACAGGTAACGATGTCCTTGTGATGTGGGTAGGGGGCCTACAACGTCGACGTGAATGTGTGCGAAACGACGATGAGGTTGAGGAAAGGTGCCCACTCCTGAATCCGTGTGTCGATGTACTTTGGAAGTTTGGCAAGAAGTACAGGCGCGGACCCAATCCTTAGCATCCTTAGAAATGCCGTGCCAAATGAACTTCGCCTTCAGCAGCTGTGCAGTAGAACGGCACGAGGGATGTGAAAGGCCGTGAATGAAATCAAACACCTGTCGGCACATGGGAGCAGGAATCCAAGGTCGCGGTCTACCAGTACTGACGTCACAGAGGAGGGTGGTGTTGGAGTCTTCGAGGGGAAAGTCTTCTCAACGGAGGGACGTGCAGGATGTCCTACAAGCTTGATACTCTGGATCCTGTCGTTGGGCTTCAGCCAGGGCGTTGTAATCCAATCCCAGTTGAACGGCAGCCAACGTGTTTCTTGACAGGGCATTGGCAACGGGATTCATTTTCCCAGGAACGTATTGGAGGGTGCAATTGTATTCAGCCACGGCGGAGAGATGTCGGCGTTGACGGGCGGACCAGGCGTCAGACTGTCGAGTGAAGGCGTGCACCAGAGACATGTGGTCTGTGCGAATGACGAAGGGCGTACCTTCTAAGAAATGGCGAAAGTGACGGACAGCCAAGTGCACCGCCAGCAATTCTCGATCGAAGGTAGAATAACCCGATTCTGCCTTGGACAGTTTTCTGCTGAAGAAGGCCAATGGGGGGGGGTCGAGCCTTTGACCACCTGCTCGAGTACTGCACCAATAGCGACGTCGCTGGCATCGGTGGAGAGAAGGAGAGGGGCGTGTGGGATAGGAAAAGTGAGAGCCGCAGCAGTTGATAGGGCCTTCTTTGCATTGCAGAAGGCTGCTTCTTGAAGGGGACCCCACTTCAGGTCCTTTGGCTTGCCCTTGAGGGAGGCGTAGAGGGGAGCAAGAGTGGCGGCAATGGCTGGCAGAAAACGGTGATAATAGTTGATCATGCCCAAGAATTCCTGCAGAGCTTTGACGGTCGAGGGCGCGGGGAAGTTCTGAACGGCTGCTACCTTCTCAGGGAGGGGATGGACTCCTTCAGGAGTGATACGGTGCCCTAAGAACGACACTTCGTTGGCGCCAAAGGTACACTTGTCGTACCAGACTACAAGGCCGTTTTGTTGCAGGCGGTCGAGCACGATGCGCAGGTGACGGAGGTGTTCCTCTTTTGAGGAGGAGAACACAAGTATGTCGTCCACATAACATACACAGAAAGGGAGGTCCCCTAAGATGTCATCCATGAGACGTTGAAACGTTGCCCAGCATTACGAAGGCCAAAACAGGAGTAATTGAAGGTGTATGTACCAAACGGAGTGGTGATGGCGGTCTTGGGGATGTCTTCTGGGTTCATAGGCACCTGATAATACCCCTTCAGGAGGACGAGTGTAGAGAAAACCTTCGCTTTGTGCAGGTAGGAGGTCACGTCGGCAATGTTTGGGAGGGGGTAGTGATCCGGTTCTGTTTGCATGTTCAGGCGCCTGTAATCCCCGCACAGACGGAGGGAGCCGTCTTTCTTCAGAACGATGTGTAAGGGTGACGACCATAGGCTGGAGGCCTTTTGGCAAAGGCCCATTTCCTCCATTTCGTCGAACGTCTGTTTGGCGGCTGCCAATCGTTCCGGTGCCAGACGTCTGAATTTTGCGAAGACTGGGGGTCCCGTCGTCTTGATATGGTGATAAATACCGTGCTTGGCAGGAACCGTGGGCGTTTGGCGAAGTTCTGGACGGAAAACTTCCGGGTACGACGTGAGGAGGTGGGCGTAGGCATCCGTGGGTGCGCTGATGTGGAGAGCGAGGTTAGAGGGGGCGGGTTGAAGAGGTGTCGACAAGTACGAGTCTGCGTTGACCAATCGTCGGTGGGCGACATTGACCAGAAGGTGGAAATGACAGAGGAAATCCGCACCGAGGATTGGCATTGTGACGTCAGCAACGAGAAACTTCCAATTGAATTTACCGTTTCCGAACGATAATGTGAGGTTCTCATAACCATAGGTGGGTATCGCAGATCCGTTGGCAGCTACCAAGCGGACGTCGGCAGATGTAGACAGACTACGTCGTGCCTTGAAGAGTTTCCTTGGCAAAAGAGAACGACAAGCACCCGTGTCTACCAAAAATCGCACGCCCGTTCCTGCATCCTGTAAAAAGAAAAGATTAGAAACATGGGAGGCCACCGCCACAACCGATGGCCTACTTACACGTTTTTTGGCCACTGACAATCCTTGGCACATTTCTTCGCGGTTGCCCCGAATCTGAAGTGGTAGTAGCAAAACTGCGGCGGATGGGAGGTAGTAAGTGGCTGTAGAAGTCATTCGTTGGGGCGCGGGCGATTGGTGGGTGTTGGGCGGCTTTGTCGCCGCTTCGGCACGTCACGGGGTAGGCGTGTATGTCCTACGGCATTCATGTCAGCTTCGGTTGACGTTGAATAGGCATCCTCGTCGTCAGGGGTGGAGGCGTTGATGGAGGTCTTGAAGTGGCTGTCAATAAGGGCGTCGGCTTTGGTCATCAAGTCCTTTATGGGTAAACTATCGACATCGGGTATGGCAGCGCATACAGGTTCGGGTAAACGGCGTATCCAAAGGGCACGAGGTAGGTTCACCTCACGAGGAGAGCCGTCTGCAGCAGGTTGAAGGCGAGCGATACTGGTCATTTCCCTGAGGGCAAGCGAAGCCCTTTGGTCCCCCAACGGTTGTTGCGAGTGCTGAAAAAGCTTTGCTATGCGGGCGGCTGGCGACGGCGAGTACTGCTGCAGAAGGTATGTTTTGAGGGCGTCATACGCTATTGGGGTGTCTCCTTGTTCACAAAGCCAGTCGGATATTTCTGGGAAGGTGTCCTCGGGTATCGCCGCGAGAACATAATCCGCTTTGGTGGTTGAGCGAGTCACGCCCGATACGAAACTGGACTTCAGCGCGCTGAAACCAAGCAAACGCCTCTTCGCTGGCGAACGGTGAAAGTTTCAATGGGGCGGCCGCAGCGCCAACTGCTGTAGAAGAGTCCGTCTAGTACCAACGATGGAGGGGCGAGGGAGGTGGGGGTGGAAGGCAGTGGGAGCGAGTCGACTTCCGGGGTCACCAATGTGACGGACCGAGAGAGGGTTGTGAACTCAAAGGCAGGATGCAATTGACTGAGTTATATTGTTATAGAACACACTCCTTTATATACAAAACCTCAAGGCAACAGGACAATGTTGCAGAGGAAACAGCAGACATGAATTTTCATGTTCGTTTAGTGCGAGGGAAGAGCAAAGATACAAGCATAATATATGCAAAAGGAATTATGTACAATTGTGTGACACACGGTAGGTACAGAAACAAAGGAGATTGTTTACAACGTTACAACGTCGTAAAATATTTGACGCAGGAGAAACTTCTTTACTTCTTGAAAAAACATTGATGAAAACATGACCATCATTTAGCATTACTCCCCAATATCAAGCTAATGCATATCTATTCCTATAATAAGTTAAGTACCGTATATTCCCTGGCATTATCTTCAAAATGAATGGTTGTAATACCAACAAAAGATTTTGCCTCTTGACAAACACATAAGAAATCATGACCATCATTCAGCTTTGCACAGAAAACCGAGAGGAATAAGATGAACTCGCAATTAAAGGATGAGTGACCCTTCAAATCAACTCGTGTCAATACGGCGAAGCTTCTTTTCCTGTAGCGGCCTTATTTCTCTGGGACGACTATCTATAGCGCCCAATACCTCTCTCCACTCAAGCTAGGACCAAGGAGTGCAAGGCAATGACTGCTGATGACAGCATATACTTATAGGCTCTTGTATATAAATATGATAATGGCTAGTTGGAAAAGCAGGATGCTATAAGCCCAAGGGCTCTAACAGGGAAAAAAAACCCAGTGAGGAAAGGAAATGAAATAAACTGAGATGTTTAAGAATAACAGCATTATAATAAATAATCTATAAAGACTTCAAAATAAAAAGAGGAACATAAATACGATAGAATAGTATGCCCGAGTGTACCATCAAACAAGATACTCTACCCCAAGGTACAGAGGCTAGAGAACAGTGGTTTGATTTTGGAGTGTCCTTCTCCTAGACGAGCTATATCTTCCTTCTGCTGCATCCTGGAGAGAACAAGTTATGAGGTGTGTGTGGGGGGTGGGGGGGGGGGGGGGGTGAGGGGGGTGGGGGGGGGGGTAGGATTGCATACAAACACACCGGATAAATCACATTGGGTAAAACATAAGTAAAAAACTATACTAACTGATCAAGTAAACCCGTCTTATTCCAACTTTTGTTTTGATTGTTTTTAATAACTGAAAAGAAAATTTCTACCTTTCATCTCACACTTTGAAAAGCTGATGAAAAATATTAAGAGAAAAAAATTCATTGATTGTAGGAGTTAAATGGGTTAACTACTGCACTCCAATTGTTCCAGTGGCTACTTTCCTCTTGGTACGGACAGAAAAGACTCTCTAGCTAGGGTAAGCAGCTCTTCTAGGAGACGGACACTCCAAAATCAAACCATTGTTCTCTAGTCTTGGGTAGTACCATAGCCTCTATACCATGGTCTTTCACTGTCCTGGGTTAGAGTTCTCTTACTTGAGGGTACACTCGAGCACACTATTCTATCTAATTTCACTTCCTTTTATTTTGTTAAACTTTTTATAGTTTATTTAGGAAATATTTATTTTAGAGTTGTTCCTGTTCTTGAAATATTTACCTTTTACTTCTTTTCTTTTCTTACTGGGCTGCTTTCACTGTTGGGGCCCCTGGGCTTATAGCATTCTGCTTTTCCCATTAGGGTTGTAGCTTAGCAAATAATAATAATAATAATAATAATAATAATAATAATAATAATGGCACGTCCAAAAATATAACAATTGATAGTGTGTCTTAAGAATTAATTCAATTTAACGGAGTTAGGAGTGCCACACATTGTCGTTGTTATTTTTGTTGTTGTTGTTGTAATAAATGAATGGCATTGTGTTTTTTAATAGTCAGTATAAATTTCAGTTGTAGGTTATGCATTATAAAGATGAAAGAGTTCCCAGCCCTCACTCTGGGATCTCCTAAAATAACAGGAAGTAAACTAAAATTCCAACGAAATTAATCTAATCTAAAAAACAGAATGGCCAGACAAAATATT
>NC_090744.1:309701-322201 GCF_036898095.1 Palaemon carinicauda
CTACAATCAATGAATTTTTTTCTCTTAATATTTTTCATCAGCTTTTCAAAGTGTGAGATGAAAGGTAGAAATTTTCTTTTCAGTTATTAAAAACAATCAAAACAGAAGTTGGAATAAGACGGGTTTACTTGATCAGTTAGTATAGTTTTTTACTTATGTTTTACCCAATGTGATTTATCCGGTGTGTTTGTATGCAATCCTACCCCCCCCCACCCCCCCCCCCCACCCACCCCCCCACACACACCTCATAACTTGTTCTCTCCAGGATGCAGCAGAAGGAAGATATAGCTCGTCTAGGAGAAGGACACTCCAAAATCAAACCACTGTTCTCTAGCCTCTGTACCTTGGGGTAGAGTATCTTGTTTGATGGTACACTCGGGCATACTATTCTATCGTATTTATGTTCCTCTTTTTATTTTGAAGTCTTTATAGATTATTTATTATAATGCTGTTATTCTTAAACATCTCAGTTTATTTCATTTCCTTTCCTCACTGGGTTTTTTTTTTCCCTGTTAGAGCCCTTGGGCTTATAGCATCCTGCTTTTCCAACTAGCCATTATCATATTTATATACAAGAGCCTATAAGTATATGCTGTCATCAGCAGTCATTGCCTTTCACTCCTTGGTCCTAGCTTGAGTGGAGAGAGGTATTGGGCGCTATAGATAGTCGTCCCAGAGAAATAAGGCCGCTACAGGAAAAGAAGCTTCGCCGTATTGACACGAGTTGATTTGAAGGGTCACTCATCCTTTAATTGCGAGTTCATCTTATTCCTCTCGGTTTTCTGTGCAAAGCTGAATGATGGTCATGATTTCTTATGTGTTTGTCAAGAGGCAAAATCTTTTGTTGGTATTACAACCATTCATTTTGAAGATAATGCCAGGGAATATACGGTACTTAACTTATTATAGGAATAGATATGCATTAGCTTGATATTGGGGAGTAATGCTAAATGATGGTCATGTTTTCATCAATGTTTTTTCAAGAAGTAAAGAAGTTTCTCCTGCGTCAAATATTTTACGACGTTGTAACGTTGTAAACAATCTCCTTTGTTTCTGTACCTACCGTGTGTCACACAATTGTACATAATTCCTTTTGCATATATTATGCTTGTATCTTTGCTCTTCCCTCGCACTAAACGAACATGAAAATTCATGTCTGCTGTTTCCTCTGCAACATTGTCCTGTTGCCTTGAGGTTTTGTATATAAAGGAGTGTGTTCTATAACAATATAACTCAGTCAATTGCATCCTGCCTTTGAGTTCACAACCCTCTCTCGGTCCGTCACATTGGTGACCCCGGAAGTCGACTCGCTCCCACTGCCTTCCACCCCCACCTCCCTCGCCCCTCCATCGTTAGTACTAGACGGACTCTTCTACAGCAGTTGGCGCTGCGGCCGCCCCATTGAAACTTTCACCGTTCGCCAGCGAAGAGGCGTTTGCTTGGTTTCAGCGCGCTGAAGTCCAGTTTCGTATCAGGGGCATGACTCGCTCAACCACCAAAGCGGATTATGTTCTCGCGGCGATACCCGAGGACACCTTCCCAGAAATATCCGACTGGCTTTGTGAACAAGGAGACACCCCAATAGCGTATGACGCCCTCAAAACATACCTTCTGCAGCAGTACTCGCCGTCGCCAGCCGCCCGCATAGCAAAGCTTTTTCAGCACTCGCAACAACCGTTGGGGGACCAAAGGGCTTCGCTTGCCCTCAGGGAAATGACCAGTATCGCTCGCCTTCAACCTGCTGCAGACGGCTCTCCTCGTGAGGTGAACCTACCTCGTGCCCTTTGGATACGCCGTTTACCCGAACCTGTATGCGCTGCCATACCCGATGTCGATAGTTTACCCATAAAGGACTTGATGACCAAAGCCGACGCCCTTATTGACAGCCACTTCAAGACCTCCATCAACGCCTCCACCCCTGACGACGAGGATGCCTATTCAACGTCAACCGAAGCTGACATGAATGCCGTAGGACATACACGCCTACCCCGTGACGTGCCGAAGCGGCGACAAAGCCGCCCAACACCCACCAATCGCCCGCGCCCCAACGAATGACTTCTACAGCCACTTACTACCTCCCATCCGCCGCAGTTTTGCTACTACCACTTCAGATTCGGGGCAACCGCGAAGAAATGTGCCAAGGATTGTCAGTGGCCAAAAAACGTGTAAGTAGGCCATCGGTTGTGGCGGTGGCCTCCCATGTTTCTAATCTTTTCTTTTTACAGGATGCAGGAACGGGCGTGCGATTTTTGGTAGACACGGGTGCTTGTCGTTCTCTTTTGCCAAGGAAACTCTTCAAGGCACGACGTAGTCTGTCTACATCTGCCGACGTCCGCTTGGTAGCTGCCAACGGATCTGCGATACCCACCTATGGTTATGAGAACCTCACATTATCGTTCGGAAACGGTAAATTCAATTGGAAATTTCTCGTTGCTGACGTCACAATGCCAATCCTCGGTGCGGATTTCCTCTGTCATTTCCACCTTCTGGTCGATGTCGCCCACCGACGATTGGTCAACGCAGACTCGTACTTGTCGACACCTCTTCAACCCGCCCCCTCTAACCTCGCTCTCCACATCAGCGCACCCACGGATGCCTACGCCCACCTCCTCACGTCGTACCCGGAAGTTTTCCGTCCAGAACTTCGCCAAACGCCCACGGTTCCTGCCAAGCACGGTATTTATCACCATATCAAGACGACGGGACCCCCAGTCTTCGCAAAATTCAGACGTCTGGCACCGGAACGATTGGCAGCCGCCAAACAGACGTTCGACGAAATGGAGGAAATGGGCCTTTGCCAAAAGGCCTCCAGCCTATGGTCGTCACCCTTACACATCGTTCTGAAGAAAGACGGCTCCCTCCGTCTGTGCGGGGATTACAGGCGCCTGAACATGCAAACAGAACCGGATCACTACCCCCTCCCAAACATTGCCGACGTGACCTCCTACCTGCACAAAGCGAAGGTTTTCTCTACACTCGTCCTCCTGAAGGGGTATTATCAGGTGCCTATGAACCCAGAAGACATCCCCAAGACCGCCATCACCACTCCGTTTGGTACATACACCTTCAATTACTCCTGTTTTGGCCTTCGTAATGCTGGGCAACGTTTCAACGTCTCATGGATGACATCTTAGGGGACCTCCCTTTCTGTGTATGTTATGTGGACGACATACTTGTGTTCTCCTCCTCAAAAGAGGAACACCTCCGTCACCTGCGCATCGTGCTCGACCGCCTGCAACAAAACGGCCTTGTAATCTGGTACGACAAGTGTACCTTTGGCGCCAACGAAGTGTCGTTCTTAGGGCACCGTATCACTCCTGAAGGAGTCCATCCCCTCCCTGAGAAGGTAGCAGCCGTTCAGAACTTCCCCGCGCCCTCGACCGTCAAAGCTCTGCAGGAATTCTTGGGCATGATCAACTATTATCACCGTTTTCTGCCAGCCATTGCCGCCACTCTTGCTCCCCTCTACGCCTCCCTCAAGGGCAAGCCAAAGGACCTGAAGTGGGGTCCCCTTCAAGAAGCAGCCTTCTGCAATGCAAAGAAGGCCCTATCAACTGCTGCGGCTCTCACTTTTCCTATCCCACACGCCCCTCTCCTTCTCTCCACCGATGCCAGCGACGTCGCTATTGGTGCAGTACTCGAGCAGGTGGTCAAAGGCTCGATCCCCCCCCCCATTGGCCTTCTTCAGCAGAAAACTGTCCAAGGCAGAATCGGGTTATTCTACCTTCGATCGAGAATTGCTGGCGGTGCACTTGGCTGTCCGTCACTTTCGCCATTTCTTAGAAGGTACGCCCTTCGTCATTCGCACAGACCATATGTCTCTGGTGCACGCCTTCACTCGACAGTCTGACGCCTGGTCCGCCCGTCAACGCCGACATCTCTCCGCCGTGGCTGAATACAATTGCACCCTCCAATACGTTCCTGGGAAAATTAATCCCGTTGCCAATGCCCTGTCAAGAAACACGTTGGCTGCCGTTCAACTGGGATTGGATTACAACGCCCTGGCTGAAGCCCAACGACAGGATCCAGAGTATCAAGCTTGTAGGACATCCTGCACGTCCCTCCGTTGGGAAGACTTTCCCCTCGAAGACTCCAACACCACCCTCCTCTGTGACGTCAGTACTGGTAGACCGCGACCTTGGATTCCTGCTCCCATGTGCCGACAGGTGTTTGATTTCATTCACGGCCTTTCACATCCCTCGTGCCGTTCTACTGCACAGCTGCTGAAGGCGAAGTTCATTTGGCACGGCATTTCTAAGGATGCTAAGGATTGGGTCCGCGCCTGTACTTCTTGCCAAACTTCCAAAGTACATCGACACACGGATTCAGGAGGGGCACCTTTCCTCAACCTCATCGTCGTTTCGCACACATTCACGTCGACGTTGTAGGCCCCCTACCCACATCACAAGGACATCGTTACCTGTTTACCGTCATCGACCGCTCCACTCGTTGGCCTGAAGCCATTCCCATGGAAACTGCAACGTCCGCCTCATGTACATCTGCCTTACTCTCTGGATGGATTTCAAGATTCGGTATCCCTGAGCATATTACTTCTGACAGGGGAACCACTTTCACCTCTCAATTGTGGACGTCATTAGCGAATCTCCTGGGCATCACCCTACATCAGACAACGGCCTACAACCCTACTGCCAATGGTATGGTTGAATGTTTTCATTGCACCCTCAAAGCAGCTTTGATGTCCCGCTGCAAGGATTGCAACTGGTTTACTCAGCTTCCCTGGTTTACTCAGCTGAAATGGTGTATGGCGACCCGTTGGTCGTCCCTGCCGAATTTTTTCCTTCCACAACCTCCTCCGACGATCTCCAGCGCACACGTCACGTCGTGGGAAAATTTACTCCGTGCCGCCAGACTTACAAGCCCCCAGCGAAGCATCACATACCAACGGACTTGCACTCTGCAATGCACGTCTTCCTGCGCAACGACACTAGCAAGCCACCACTAACGCCCCTTTACACGGGCCCTTTCCTTGTGATCCGACGCAGTCCGAAAGCATTCCTACTAAACATTCGAGGCAAAGAAGACTGGGTCTCCATTGATCGTCTAAAACCTGCTTATCTTCTGCCAGATGACCCGCCTACAGTTCGCATCTCCAGATCAGGGCGCCCTATTTAACATGTACAGTATGTCATTTTTAGGGGGGGAGCCATGTACCAACCGTGTGTCACACAATTGTACATAATTCCTTTTGCATATATTATGCTTGTATCTTCGCTCTTCCCTCGCACTAAATGAACATGAAAATTCATGTCTGCTGTTTCCTTTGTAACATTGTCTGTCTTGGTAACTTGTTATGTCCTGTTGCCTTGAGGTTTTGCATATAAAGGAGAGTGTTCTATAACAATATAACTCAGTCAATTGCATCCTGCCTTTGAGTTCACAACCCTCTCTCGGTCCGTCACATTTCACTATGAAGATGAAGACGACTTGGGGAGTTATTTCCTGACATGTTAATTGGGTAGAGGCTATCAGACTACTGATCCTTCAAATGATCTTGCTTTTTAGATTGTCCAGCTTTGTGCTGAACACAGGCTCTTGCGTTGGCAGCCCGTAGCCAATAAATGATCCGAAATGTCTTTACGATAGTTCCTCAGAAGAATCCATGTCCTTGAAAGATACAAGTGCGGTTGGCCACAAGCACCTAGATTAGCGTTTCTGGCTTCTTATCCTTTGCCGATAATAGGGGGCCCTCTCAAACACCAGGATTAACTTGAAGCGTTACTCCGATTGCCTTGTGGTAAAGAAGGTCGGTTTTTCCTTAACATTCAAGATTTCAGCGGCCTTATTTCTCTGGGTTGACTATAACTACTTTTATTTCATAACTTTTTTTTATGAGTTTTTAAGGGTTTTGTGGGTACTTGTAACATTTATGTACCGGGTATAATGACAAATGTGTGTGTGTATATGTATGTATATATATATATATATATATATATATATGATTACTTCTTATTCCAATGATTTTAGGTCTCGTTAACTGTTGGATTTTGTTTATAAAATCTGTACTGTGTTCGATCGATTTTGTTTCTCTCTCTCTTTCTCTCTCTCTCTCTCTCTCTCTCTCTCTCTCAAATGAAAATGAGTTCGTGAGGCCTCACAAATAGTGGTATTTTTAGCTTTATTTCCGAGAGATATTCACATTTCAAAATGGCATATTTGCTTTTATGGTTTCAATTAAATATTTAATTTTTTCATTTACAATAAACGAGATTGGCGTCAATGACCTTAGATGTCAGGATGCCAAGAAACCTCAAATCTATCAATCAATCAATCAAATAATAGTGAATTTAAACCTCAGATATAACAAACATAAGTCAAGACTTTTGTCTTTTTTAATGTCTCCTACCCAGAACAGTTAGATTTTGTCAACAACGCACGACAAAATTGATGTTAATTTGTTTGGCCACAAATTGACATTGATTTGGCGGTAGGAAAAGTGGCTATTCTAAAATAATGTTAAATGCAATTATTTAATGAAATATTTCTAATAAAATTAAGCTTAAAGTTCATGATAAATGTTTATAACATAATTCCAATCTTTTGTTTTAATAAAAGTAATTAATTTTCCTCAGGATATTGGAAAAACCCAAAGAATTTCATTAAAGATTATATTCAAGTTGCCTGTAATATTTTGTCTCGGGAAAATAACAGGGTCATTACAGAAGGGAGTGGCCCTGTTAGGGGGTTCAGAAGAGCCAGTTTAGGGGGTTGTGGGCCAGGGGTGGCGTTGCTCTGGGACCGGTTTAAAGGCCGCTCATGAATGGCAGAGGCAAGGGATAGTGGCATTGCCCTATCAAGCAGTACAATGCCCAAGCCCCCTCTCCACCCAAGCTAGGACCAAGGAGGGCCAGGCAATGGATGCTTTAGACTCAACAGATAGACCTATGGGCTCCTCCCCCATCCTTAGCTCACAAGGACGGTGAGGTTGCAGCGATCAAAGAAACTAACGAGATTGAGCGGGACAAGAACCCCAGTCTGGCATTCACCAGTCTGGGACGTTACCACACAGGCCACCACAACCAAGGCCATCGGTCTCACACTGATACCATTAGATTGTTGGGGGAGCCCCTTGTCGATATCATTTCCATCCTAAACGAATTGCTTCTTATCAACGATCGATTTCCCATCTCGAATTGATTAGTACCATCTTAAGAGGGTATCATTATCGCCTTTCTCTTCCCCTAGCTTTCTATTCTTTATAATTGTCCTCAGTGTTGCTTTTAGGTTCGTTATTATTCTTCATACGACGATATTTTGAAGGCATTTTACTAATGAGGAATCGTCCACAGTGGTCTACCTGTTTTACACTTTAGTTATGCAGGCTTGTTTTTCTTCGATAGAGTTAGAGGGGGAAGGAGAAGAGGAAGGGGGGGGACTAGCCCAAGAAGAGAGAGGAGGGAGCGGTTAGACAAGTAGAGAGGAGGGAGGCAGGGAATTAGCCAAGCAGAGAAATGAGGAAGAGGAGGAGGGGGGGGTATTAGCCGAGCACAGAAATTAAGAGCGGGGGGGGGGGGGGGAAATTGGCCAGTCAGAAAAATGAGGTGGTGGTGGTGTATTAACCAAGCAGAGAAATGAAGAATAGGAGGGGGATTAGCCAAGCAAAGAGAGGTGAAGGAGGAATTAGTTAAGAAGAGACAGGAATAGGAGGGAATTAGCCAAGTAGAGAGAGGAGGGGAATTAGCCAAGTAGAGAGACGGGAGGGGAATTAGCCAAGCAGGGAGGAGGAGGGGAATTAGCCAAGCAGCGAGAGGAGGAGGAGGAGGGGAATTAGCCAAGCAGAGAGAGGAGGAGGAGAAGGGGAATTAGCCAAGCAGAGAGAGGAGGAGGAGAAGGGGAATTAGCCAAGCAGAGAGAGGAGGAGGAGAAGGGGAATTAGCCAGGCAGAGAGAGGAGGAGGAGAAGGGGAATTAGCCAGGCAGAGAGAGGAGGAGGAGAAGGGGAATTAGCCAAGCAGAGAGAGAGGAGGAGGAGAAGGGGAATTAGCCAAGCAGAGAAAGGAGGAGGAGAAGGGGAATTAGCCAAGCAGAGAGAGGAGGAGGAGAAGGGGAATTAGCCAAGCAGAGAGAGGAGGAGGAGAAGGGGAATTAGCCAAGCAGAGAGAGGAGGAGGAGAAGGGGAATTAGCCAAGCAGAGAAAGGAGGAGGAGAAGGGGAATTAGCCAGGCAGAGAGAGGAGGAGGAGAAGGGGAATTAGCCAGGCAGAGAGAGGAGGAGGAGAAGGGGAATTAGCCAAGCAGAGAGAGGAGGAGGAGAAGGGGAATTAGCCAAGCAGAGAAAGGAGGAGGAGAAGGGGAATTAGCCAAGCAGAGAGAGGAGGAGGAGAAGGGGAATTAGCCAAGCAGAGAAAGGAGGAGGAGAAGGGGAATTAGCCAAGCAGAGAGAGGAGGAGGAGAAGGGGAATTAGCCAAGCAGAGAGAGGAGGAGGAGAAGGGGAATTAGCCAAGCAGAGAAAGGAGGAGGAGAAGGGGAATTAGCCAAGCAGAGAGAGGAGGAGGAGAAGGGGAATTAGCCAGGCAGAGAGAGGAGGAGGAGAAGGGGAATTAGCCAGGCAGAGAGAGGAGGAGGAGAAGGGGAATTAGCCAAGCAGAGAAAGGAGGAGGAGAAGGGGAATTAGCCAGGCAGAGAGAGGAGGAGGAGAAGGGGAATTAGCCAGGCAGAGAGAGGAGGAGGAGAAGGGGAATTAGCCAAGCAGAGAGAGGAGGAGGAGAAGGGGAATTAGCCAAGCAGAGAAAGGAGGAGGAGAAGGGGAATTAGCCAGGCAGAGAGAGGAGGAGGAGAAGGGGAATTAGCCAGGCAGAGAGAGGAGGAGGAGAAGGGGAATTAGCCAAGCAGAGAGAGGAGGAGGAGAAGGGGAATTAGCCAAGCAGAGAAAGGAGGAGGAGAAGGGGAATTAGCCAAGCAGAGAGAGGAGGAGGAGAAGGGGAATTAGCCAGGCAGAGAGAGGAGGAGGAGAAGAGGAATTAGCCAGGCAGAGAGAGGAGGAGGAGAAGGGGAATTAGCCAAGCAGAGAAAGGAGGAGGAGAAGGGGAATTAGCCAAGCAGAGAGAGGAGGAGGAGAAGGGGAATTAGCCAAGCAGAGAAAGGAGGAGGAGAAGGGGAATTAGCCAAGCAGAGAGAGGAGGAGGAGAAGGGGAATTAGCCAAGCAGAGAGAGGAGGAGGAGAAGGGGAATTAGCCAAGCAGAGAGAGGAGGAGGAGAAGGGGAATTAGCCAGGCAGAGAGAGGAGGAGGAGAAGGGGAATTAGCCAAGCAGAGAGAGGAGGAGGAGAAGGGGAATTAGCCAAGCAGAGAGAGGAGGAGGAGAAGGGGAATTAGCCAAGCAGAGAAAGGAGGAGGAGAAGGGGAATTAGCCAAGCAGAGAGAGGAGGAGGAGAAGGGGAATTAGCCAAGCAGAGAGAGGAGGAGGAGAAGGGGAATTAGCCAGGCAGAGAGAGGAGGAGGAGAAGAGGAATTAGCCAGGCAGAGAGAGGAGGAGGAGAAGGGGAATTAGCCAAGCAGAGAAAGGAGGAGGAGAAGGGGAATTAGCCAAGCAGAGAGAGGAGGAGGAGAAGGGGAATTAGCCAAGCAGAGAGAGGAGGAGGAGAAGGGGAATTAGCCAAGCAGAGAGAGGAGGAGGAGAAGGGGAATTAGCCAAGCAGAGAAAGGAGGAGGAGAAGGGGAATTAGCCAAGCAGAGAGAGGAGGAGGAGAAGGGGAATTAGCCAAGCAGAGAGAGGAGGAGGAGAAGGGGAATTAGCCAAGCAGAGAAAGGAGGAGGAGAAGGGGAATTAGCCAAGCAGAGAGAGGAGGAGGAGAAGGGGAATTAGCCAAGCAGAGAAAGGAGGAGGAGAAGAGGAATTAGCCAAGCAGAGAGAGGAGGAGGAGAAGGGGAATTAGCCAAGCAGAGAGAGGAGGAGGAGAAGGGGAATTAGCCAAGCAGAGAGAGGAGGAGGAGAAGGGGAATTAGCCAGGCAGAGAGAGGAGGAGGAGAAGGGGAATTAGCCAGGCAGAGAGAGGAGGAGGAGAAGGGGAATTAGCCAAGCAGAGAAAGGAGGAGGAGAAGGGGAATTAGCCAAGCAGAGAGAGGAGGAGGAGAAGGGGAATTAGCCAAGCAGAGAGAGGAGGAGGAGAAGGGGAATTAGCCAAGCAGAGAGAGGAGGAGGAGAAGGGGAATTAGCCAAGCAGAGAAAGGAGGAGGAGAAGGGGAATTAGCCAGGCAGAGAGGAGGAGGAGAAGGGGAATTAGCCAGGCAGAGAGAGGAGGAGGAGAAGGGGAATTAGCCAAGCAGAGAAAGGAGGAGAAGGGGAATTAGCCAAGCAGAGAGAGGAGGAGGAGAAGGGGAATTAGCCAGGCAGAGAGAGGAGGAGGAGATGGGGAATTAGCCAGGCAGAGAGAGGAGGAGGAGAAGGGGAATTAGCCAAGCAGAGAAAGGAGGAGGAGAAGGGGAATTAGCCAAGCAGAGAGAGGAGGAGGAGAAGGGGAATTAGCCAAGCAGAGAGAGGAGGAGGAGAAGGGGAATTAGCCAAGCAGAGAGAGGAGGAGGAGAAGGGGAATTAGCCAAGCAGAGAAAGGAGGAGGAGAAGGGGAATTAGCCAAGCAGAGAGAGGAGGAGGAGAAGGGGAATTAGCCAAGCAGAGAGAGGAGGAGGAGAAGGGGAATTAGCCAAGCAGAGAGAGGAGGAGGAGAAGGGGAATTAGCCAAGCAGAGAGAGGAGGAGGAGAAGGGGAATTAGCCAGGCAGAGAGAGGAGGAGGAGAAGGGGAATTAGCCAAGCAGAGAGAGGAGGAGGAGAAGGGGAATTAGCCAAGCAGAGAAAGGAGGAGGAGAAGAGGAATTAGCCAAGCAGAGAGAGGAGGAGGAGAAGGGGAATTAGCCAAGCAGAGAGAGGAGGAGGAGAAGGGGAATTAGCCAAGCAGAGAGAGGAGGAGGAGAAGGGGAATTAGCCAAGCAGAGAAAGGAGGAGGAGAAGGGGAATTAGCCAAGCAGAGAGAGGAGGAGGAGAAGGGGAATTAGCCAAGCAGAGAGAGGAGGAGGAGAAGGGGAATTAGCCAGGCAGAGAGAGGAGGAGGAGAAGGGGAATTAGCCAAGCAGAGAGAGGAGGAGGAGAAGGGGAATTAGCCAAGCAGAGAAAGGAGGAGGAGAAGGGGAATTAGCCAAGCAGAGAGAGGAGGAGGAGAAGGGGAATTAGCCAAGCAGAGAAAGGAGGAGGAGAAGGGGAATTAGCCAAGCAGAGAGAGGAGGAGGAGAAGGGGAATTAGCCAAGCAGAGAGAGGAGGAGGAGAAGGGGAATTAGCCAAGCAGAGAAAGGAGGAGGAGAAGAGGAATTAGCCAAGCAGAGAGAGGAGGAGGAGAAGGGGAATTAGCCAAGCAGAGAGAGGAGGAGGAGAAGGGGAATTAGCCAAGCAGAGAGAGGAGGAGGAGAAGGGGAATTAGCCAGGCAGAGAGAGGAGGAGGAGAAGGGGAATTAGCCAAGCAGAGAGAGGAGGAGGAGAAGGGGAATTAGCCAGGCAGAGAGAGGAGGAGGAGAAGGGGAATTAGCCAAGCAGAGAGAGGAGGAGGAGAAGGGGAATTAGCCAAGCAGAGAAAGGGGGAGGAGAAGGGGAATTAGCCAAGCAGAGAGAGGAGGAGGAGAAGGGGAATTAGCCAAGCAGAGAAAGGAGGAGGAGAAGGGGAATTAGCCAAGCAGAGAGAGGAGGAGGAGAAGGGGAATTAGCCAAGCAGAGAGAGGAGGAGGAGAAGGGGAATTAGCCAAGCAGAGAGAGGAGGAGGAGAAGGGGAATTAGCCAGGCAGAGAGAGGAGGAGGAGAAGGGGAATTAGCCAGGCAGAGAGAGGAGGAGGAGAAGGGGAATTAGCCAAGCAGAGAAAGGAGGAGGAGAAGGGGAATTAGCCAAGCAGAGAGAGGAGGAGGAGAAGGGGAATTAGCCAAGCAGAGAGAGGAGGAGGAGAAGGGGAATTAGCCAAGCAGAGAGAGGAGGAGGAGAAGGGGAATTAGCCAAGCAGAGAAAGGAGGAGGAGAAGGGGAATTAGCCAAGCAGAGAGAGGAGGAGGAGAAGGGGAATTAGCCAGGCAGAGAGAGGAGGAGGAGAAGGGGAATTAGCCAGGCAGAGAGAGGAGGAGGAGAAGGGGAATTAGCCAGGCAGAGAGAGGAGGAGGAGAAGGGGAATTAGCCAGGCAGAGAGAGGAGGAGGAGAAGGGGAATTAGCCAAGCAGAGAGAGGAGGGGGAGGAGGAGGAGGGGAATTGACCAAACAGAGAGAGGATGAGGAGGGTGGGCTACCCCCAGCAGAGGCCTTCACCGGAAAGCGAACCAAAATCTAACGAGTGTGAGTAGCCCCAGTGGGTAGCACCTTCAACTCGGAAATTGTTTATATTTACGTGTGGCTTTTATTTACACACTCATTGTTTTATCGGAGAGGTTAAAGGGCTAATTTTTAGGTGTGAGTGCTTGTATACAAGAATCTACCACCCCCGTCCCCTCTTCAATGCAGGATGTAGCTAATATCAGGG